>NW_013566475.1:0-29783 GCF_000499605.1 Eimeria maxima | reverse complement strand
GTTTGTGTTTGTGTTTGTGTTTGTGTTTGTGTTTGTGTTTGTGTTTGTGTTTGTGTTTGTGTTTGTGTTTGTGTTTGTGTTTGTTTGTGTTTGTTTGTGTTTGTTTGTGTTTGTGTGTGTGTTTGTTTGTGTTTGTGTTTGTGTTTGTGTTTGTGTTTGTGTTTGTGTTTGTGTTTGTGTGTGTTTGTGTGTTTGTGTGTTTGTGTGTTTTGTGTGTTTGTGTGTTTGTGTGTTTTGTGTGTTTGTGTGTCCTGTGTGTTTTGTGTGTTTTGCGTGTTTTGCGTGTTTGTGTGTTTATGTGTTTGTGCGTTTTGTGTGTTTTGTGTGTTTGTGTGTGTTTGTGTTTGTGCCGTGGGGAGGACAGTAAAGCGCGCGGTTTCAGCGGGTGGTGATAGTTAGGGTAGTTTTGTGCATTTAGTGGGTCTGCACAGATTGTGAGCTACAGTTGCCCCTACCTCACCGGAAAGGGTAACTACAAGTATGAGTGTTTGGTTCTCTAGTTCCTTGGCCGTGCCCTCGACATACGGCATTTAGAATTGGTTGAGACATGCTTCCATTGCAGTGCGTAATACTCTTGAGCACATCAGCGTAAGGTTATGCCCATTGCATAGGGTAACTTCAAGAACGGCACAGCAGAATTGCCTCCTACTTCGTAGTAGCACGATTACAGCCTACCCGTGTTGCCAATGCTTCTACACAGCCAGTGAGTGTCAGCAACGAAGAAGGGGAGCGAGCGATCTCACTACCCAACAACTGGATGTTGGGTTTCGGGGTTTATTATTGCGGGCTGATGAGTGCAGCAATCCGGGGCTCAACTGATGAAGATTGAGGGGAAGGGGTTGCGTATGTGCTTGGCACATCGGAACAGCCAGTGAGAGCCATATGCATTTGTTAGGGTTTGTAGGAAAGTTGCGGAGAGAGAATCTGGGACAAACGAGTTGGTGGAGCGACCATGCAGCAGGGCAAGTTGAGAAGCCTCTGCATGCGAGGGAACCTCTTAGCTATGTAGTTCCTAGGGTGTCATGGAACGTATGCACGATTTTCTTTGACAGGCATTACTTCAGGTGAAGTGACATGGGGTGCAGCCACGAAGTGGGCAGCCTCTTATGGTATTTGCGCTGTGCTTCGAGTTGAACCTCCCCATGGAGTCGTGGTGCAGTGCTTTCTTGCTGACGTAAGCAGCTTGGAGCAACAATGTTGACCATTTTGCTTACACAAAGACAAGACAACGATAGGAGTGGAGCTGTGCGTGAGGTGGCGACGGCAAAATCCACTAAGGGCGCACGGCTAGAGTTGCTTACCCCTTTGGCGCTACAGCCTACATGACGATGTGCCTGCGCAGAGAGTGGGTGTTCGTATGCATGTTTCTCATGTCAAGACTTGGGAGTAGCTGCGTTTATGTTGCTGTGGGGACTAGCCGCACACTGCCGGAAGCAGAACGACGAGTTTTGCATGTGAACCGAGGGGGTGGAAGCAGTGCAATTTGGGACGATGATACTTGGATCCCTCTCAAAGAATATTCCTCTTAAGGGCAACCTCCCTGCACCCAGTGTCCGGATCCCTGCGAACGTTTGTGTCAGAGGAATATTGTGTTGATAATGCTGCATATCATGTGTAGCACGAGATGGCGGTCAGATAGTGGAGGCTTTTGCTTTCTGGTCCAGATGCCAGCTGAGGTCCCCGACCTAGCGGTGGCCTTGCAAGTCAATACAGTCTCCATGAAACCCCAAGGAGGTACCTACATGGTGCTTATTCGGATTCTTGTAGTGTACATGAGGGGGAGCAGCACATGAAACAGGCGTGGGCTCTAAAGGTGGTGGGACTAGGTAAGTTTTCATTAGTTTCCAGTTCGCCGTTCATTTTTCTGTTCGCAACGGCTGGGTGTGAGCCAGTTGGGCATTTTCGTAGACGGCAGTGGCGTGGAAATTGGGGGATCCGTATTCATCTGCTGGCCTCCGTGGGGGCTCAAGAACGCACTGATTTGCACGCAGGTTCTGTTCAGGGTTTCTTGCTAAGTGTAACATTAGTAGCAGTAGAGCGGGTTCGTAAAAGCGTTCAGCCTGTTATCCTAGAGTGCCACGGGTTCAGGCGTACTGCCGGTGTTCTCTGTTCATTAAAAGCTTGATACCGTGGAGGGGCTTTGGTTGGATGTATCCCCTTGGCTGTGTGTATCTTTGAAACCAAGGTGCGCAATCATGGATTTCGCCTTCGGAAGGGCGTTGGATGGCTGTATCCCCGTGGTTGTGAGGTGTACCTTTGAAACAAAGCTGAGCGGTCATGGCTTCCGTCTTCAGTGAGTCGTTTTTCGCATTTATTTGGGGGATGATGCTTCGAGACAAAGTGTGAAGTGCTGTTTTGTGGAGTAACACTACATAGCCAGTGCGGAGCACGCTGGAAATTGAGCCAAAGATGGGATCGCTGCTTGCGTGTCTTCAGTAGTCGTTTTACATGTTCAGAGACGAAAGGTTTTGCCGGAGGCGAGCGCCTGAAACTTTTGGGGAGTTGCTTGAGGCCCTTGGGAAAGGAAGCACACGCTGGAGACCAATGAATATCGATGGCATGCACTCTTGGATAGCGTTATTCACGTGCTACGGAGGTGTCAACGCAGAGTGAGTCCGTAGATGGCGCCAGTATTGGGTGTGCGGCTGGTGCTACAGTTTGTAAGCAGCAGCCCAAGTTTGTCAGTATAATGTCGTCTGCCTCAGCACCAAACAGTTCATGTCAGTGTGCAGGACCGGAGGCACACGTAGAATATAGCCAGCAGGTGGTCATGCTGTTGAAGCTCTAGTGACTGTGTGACTGGTGAATGGGAACAGCGCGGGAGTTTTAAAGAGCATCTCCAGACAAAATCGAAATCAGCGTTCAACTACCGGTCTCGTCAATGACGGTATGGTGGAAAGTGTTTCGGGTGCACGTTGTGGATGCGCTAGACAGCAGAGGCTGGCCAAGACGAGTTGATGTGCATCTTACTCCATCAGCAGTTTATGGTCAGCTTGTAAATGCATAAGCGTTCGTTTGTCGTCTTATCGCCACGAGCGAGCAGCTAACGGTCTACGAGCCCCATTTTGCACAGCCAGTAAGGAGCATCCCTCGGAAGTCACACGAGATGGAGTCTGTGCAATTAAAAAGGTAGTCGGTGGTAAGTGAAGTCGGTTTAGAAGCGCAGCATTATGAGCAGTCTTCGCATAAACACTCAGTTGACCATTCACCTCCGGACTGGAGTTTTAGGTGTTTCCGGCGACCATCTTTGTGACAGCCGGCTACAGCCGGCCGCGACCGATACCTTCTGGGTTGTACGAGCGATAGAGTGACTCATGCAACAATACGACGGTACCAATGGGGACTGCAGTAAAGTGGTCAACAGTCGGAAAGTAAAATGTCAGCTTGTTTTCCTGTTTCCAGCCAGTGAGACAGGTCAAGAGGTAGTCAGCATGAAGTTTTATGCGGTATTGGTTCTGGGTCCGGTGCCGTAATGGGGTGTGTGGTTCTCTGTAGGCAGGCTTCACATGGAGCCGTATATGGGGTAGGCGTGGCAGCTCAGAAGCAGATGAGGGAGTACGGCTGTGTTAGAAGGTGTTTTTGGATGTGTCACATGAGTCTGCGAACCTTACTTAGAGGTATTCGGCTACCTTTTGGAGTGACATAGATGGGTGTGACAGGAGGTGGTGGACACATGGGTCTTGCGTTTGATTGTGCCGAGAGTAGGAGGAGAACGTGTCGTGGTGGTTGTCAAAGGCTAAATTTCAGTGGAAAAGAAACTTAGGGTGTTCTTTGCCTCTTCTGGGCGAGCGACACACAGGACGTTCAGCCGTGATGTTTTTGTTCTGCATCCCTCCGGTTGGTACGTACGACCACACCGCCGATGCTTCCAGCCCTAATCATTCGTTGGAAGTGTACCTGGTAAAATTTAGCCTGTGAGTGTCGATAACGACTGGCTCACTTGTGTTTCCGTGCATGCGGAGCTTGTGCTTGCCTTACATAGGCCCATAACTTGGTAGTTCAACTACTAATGAATTGGGGCAATTATTAGGCATGAAGAATGGTAGTGGCTTGCCTTTTTGCGTTTAGCAACTTTGGTGTGCCACTGCCTAGAGTAGCTCCCCTATTTTCGGAGGCGGGCAGATGATGATTCGGTACCTTAAGGCCATAGTTTTGGACGGTAGTGGGATTACGAGGTGTTAGACGTACAGTTGACTCTTGTAGTTCTGTATTTGGACCGGTTGCTGGCTTGCGTGATTTACTTGCTGGCAAACGGAAGGGTAGCTTCGTGCCATATAGGACGGCGAGCCTTTTATGGCATGCGAACATGGTACCACAGCATGCTACGTAACGGATGGCTAAATTGGACGTCATTATGATGGAGGAAGCATCGGAGCCAAGAGTTGTACAATGGTGAAGCTGGTATTTGGGGTGTGCTTGGCATGTAGAGAGGTGCAGCAATGCTGTTTCGTTCCTTGCATGTTTGCATGCTTTAAAGCGTTGCAGGGAGACCTGTGCTGTTACACTGGTTGCTGGGTAGGGGCAACCGTGCACCGCGTGCTAGACGGCGACATACTGCGTACGATGGGGATTTTCTTGGTCTGTACGCCTTTGCGTCATGTGGGGCTGGTGTTGTTGGTTTGTAGGATAGATCAAGGCAAAATGCAGAGGTGCTGGAGACAGCCAAATGACTCATATGAACAAATGTGGGGCACAACAGAATCAGTGGCGAGAGGTTACGTGGCGACGGCGTTAAGTTTGTAAGTTGATCGTCTGCTGGGTCGATGCATTTCGAGTGGTTCGAGAAGACGGATGAGCCTGAATAGCTTGGATGCATGGCAACAATGTAGTGCATTGCATTGCAAACTGGACCCGGCAGAGGTCGACACATCATGGTGTACACGACACATCATTGTGTACGGCGCTGACTATAGCAGCCACTCCTTAACCGGTAAAGTGGGCTTGGTCAGTTGAAGTGGCGGGGATATCAGCATGCGGGGTGGGAGGAGCAGTATAGAGCTGTCAGTTGCCATTCATCTGAGTGATCACGTACTCCAGTCATATTTCTGCTGACCTCGTTCTCCTGCGGAACGCACTCAATATGTGCACAATCTGTCCCTGTCTCCGGCCAATTGACCTACAGTAACGCTTATGCACGTTGTTGAAAATAACTGACACACAATATCAGCTGAAGAACGGATGAAACGCGGGGAATGCGGCGTCTAGGAGCCGTGCCAAGAAGTATCTAGCAATGTACGAGGCGTTGATGCGAAGACCTTGTCCATACAGCCAGTGCGCCTCCACATACACATACAAGGCGTCGTTTTAGGGATCAGGTGATATAGGTGGAATAGGAGTATGTGGAGATGCATGGATAGTGTGTGTGTGGGGGGGGGATAGATGCATCCACTTCTGAGGCGGTAGTTGCTTATTTGCTCTTCCATATATAGGGGCCGAGTATTGCATTTTCGGTACCTGTAATACCTGTATGCAATAATTGTGTTTTATGGTTCCAACAAACATAGCGGGTGAGGACTACAGGAGAAGGCGGCCGTTGGCGTTCTTTAGTCCATACTAGGAGTGGAGTTAGGCAACTTCCGCGCTGGCTGCAGCAGCTGAGCAACAGTAGAGCTGGAGGGCTCTGTTGTGTCACAGGCGTTGAGCGTCCACCGTGTACTTTGGTTTGGCTTATCGTGGGTTGATATGGTACTGCTTCGGGGTAGCCAACGCAGGGAGTAAGCCTGTGCAGAACCTCGGTGTCCGTAGGAAGGTCGCAAACGGCGCCCCTTCCCTGTTTGGCGCCTATAAAAGCAAGCCGTGTAGCTGTTTCGTTGTTTCAGGCCTTGGAGCCGTTGATGGCGGGTTGGGGTGCTTTTGTTATGATTACGTACCAGCCGCTGACGCGTTTCGTGCATTCGCATAGCCTGTAAGCCAACCCTATTGCCCGTGAGAAATGTACCATTTTGTCACTGATAGTTGCATGGAGTTCCCGTGGTGTCATTTAACCTGCTGTGATTTATAGGTGCAGACATGCTGCTTGAGCTTGCGTTGACATTCATAAGTAGCACAACAGCCTGCGCGGGTAGCTTCAAAATATTTTCCATGCAGACGTGTTGAAGGCAGTGATGCATGGAAGCAAATAGACATATGAAGAACTCAAATGGTGACTCCTAACCGTATTGGTTTGGTCGCATCCGTGTGTGGAGGCGCGGTCATGCCCTCTTTCCCCTGAGCCTTGAGTGTGCCAGTTTGCTGTGACGAGGAGGCCAGGGTTGGTAGCTGCTGCTGTTCTGCCCCCCAACCAGTGCGAGGAGTCACGTGAGGAGACCACGGATGTGACGGTAGTTAGGCTTGTAAGGGAACAGTTTGCGTCAGCTGCACTGCCAAGCACTTGGGAGGGCGTTTGCTCCTGTAGGTGTAGGATGACGTTGGTAGCATGGAAGAACTGAAATCGACCTCCAGTGTCGTTTCCAGGATTAGAAGTGACTCTTACTCCCCAGAGATCAGGAGGGCTGGTAGCCCTGTTGACATTTCCGGTTGTATAAATATAGTAGTAAGCAGCGGGGACGAGTGAATCATGGGGGCCTGGTGCAGCTTCCGTCAATGAGTAGAAGATGAGTAGAAGAGGCCTCTGCAGTGTTTGTGCTCGAAGGTGCCTCGCAGAAGTTGATTCAGCTCACAGTATTGGGAGCAGCGCTTGGAAATATTGGGGGTCATTATGCATGCAGACTAGCAGCAAGGGCAGATTGTACACGGTTGTTTTCCCAGTGCTGACTGTGAATCTGTGTGGCTGTCTTAGTCACGAGGTGGAAACTTAGCAAGTACGTCGTTTCCCGTGTTTGATTAGTGGAGTTGCGCCTCACTAGCCTAGTCCAGGTTTTCCTCCGCTGCGGTTGTGTGAATAAGCTGAATAGGCTTCTTCCTCCGAGGTGCAAAACTCGGACGGGAGGAACGGGAGCCCTTATGATGATGGGCTCGACGTCTCCGTTGCCCTGATTCGCAGAGCTTTGCAAGCCTTATAATGATGAGGGGTGCATGCTTTGACATGTGTTCGTATGCCAGGTACGTCTGCTGGACATTACCTAAGGAGCGTGAGGATCGGCTCGAACGTGAAAGTGCGGATGTCTATGCTTACGTGCTGGGAACTGGACTGAGAGGGATGATACTATGCAGCATTTTCAAGGGACGTGCAGCGGCGGGAACTACATATGCCACAGTTTGTACGTCGATCGACTCCCATGATAGCCTACAGTGCTGTAGTTTGGCTCAGTATAACGATTGTCAGGACACCATGTGGTACCAATTGGCAGTTTTGTGAGGCTCTTCCTCACACCAGTGTAGATGAGACGAAGCCTAGAACCTGAGTCGGTAGGCTTCAGTGACTTTATATGCTTCGTCAAAGAAGCATTGCTGTTACCATGGGGATACAATAGTCGGGTGCTGTATATAGATGGTACAAAGGATATTAAAAAAGAACAACCGGTACAGGGTTGTGGACATGCTGGTATGGGGCTTTCTGAATAACTACTCAGTGGTATTGTTTAGGGTTTAGGCTTAGGGGGAGATGGTGCTTGCAAAAGAAGGCATCGAGTGATCTTGAGAGCTCAGCGAGAAATGGGCAAGAGACCAGTGTCTATGCACTTGTCCACTGCTCTCTCGCTCTCGCAGCCAGCGTCTGTTCAAGTATAATCAGTTGGCGTGAAACATTGGCGTACTTGCCGAACTGTTGGTAAGATCAGTTTGGAAGGAACAGCTGTAAGCGAGCGCTCCCTGTTGGATGCTGCTTCACACAATCCCGGACACGATATTGCTGCGAACCCGGTTGTTAGAGTGTACGAAGGGGGCACATTAGCTACTTTGAAACGAGTTCCATCCTTTTCTTTAGAATGTGTCGTGTTAGTTAGAGGCTGTGTAGCTTTTCGGGCTCCACTGGAGTGACAAAAGCATGACATTGCCTTACCCACTTACCAGAGGGAGTTTGGCGCACTCTTCAAGGGCATAAACTTCAAGGTGCATAAACTCTGGCTCTGCATGTTGTACACCTATAGCGTTTCAGCGGCGCTTAATGATGAGATGTATAGGATCAGAGCTGTCACAAGAACGTCGTCAGTGGAACGCCTTTGCGAAGTAGTGTTGTTAGTGAAATGCATTTGGGGAGCACATCACTGGAGTAGGCGTGGCCCCTGAAGTCACCTGAAGTCGTCACGTCTTGCTGGCCGAGTGAACGTACCCGGTAAGGAGATGATGCTTTACAGGTTGGTTATTCGACTTGTTGCTAATAATTTGGAGAGTTGAGTAGGAGTGTTCTGGATAGACATAGAAAAGGGTGCCAGTTGGACCGTAACTACGAATAACATTGAACTCTGAAGCATAGAGGCTGACCTCGTAGTCCGTGGCCTACTCCAGTGAAGTGTTGATGTTTTCAAAATGCCCGATGCGTGTCCGGGACGAAGTATCCTTAAGTGTCCATGGTAATATTGTGCGGCTACAGCAAATTACACTTGTGCGCAGGCCGCGGAAGCGTCTGTGCACGCATTTAGGCTTTGAGGAGCGTCGAAGTGCATGATGGTGTTCGGTGTTGGTGTTGTTTCTTTGGATGTTTCCTTCGGTGCAGAATAGTATTCGAGCGTGAAGCAGCCTTGTGGTGCTGCATGGTTATTTTGAGGTGAAAAGGCAACGTTACCACTTCGGACGTCCTGTATGCGTGTGAGTGATCAAGAGAGCTGAAGCCTTTCTGCTCACCCTGTTTTCCATTTGCTGCTGCAACCGCATGCTGACGCAGGCTGTATGAGAATAGCTGTCAGGGTCCTTGGTGCAGCAGGATGATTCCCTTATGCAATTTTGGTGGAGTTACTGTGTCTTCACATAGATATTTATTCCTGTACTCTAACATATGTGATTTGCGCTGCATCTGGGCCAGGCTATCTAAGGGATAGGTGATAGCAGGCATGCATTGGGATTTTCTACCCAGCCGGTGCGATGGCTTATGCAGTAAAAGTAGATGCATGACTAAGGCCGAGAACGAGGAATCTTAGGACAACGGTTGCTTTGCTGTTTACGCATTCTCTATTCTGCGTATGTGCTGCAATGTATTCCACGCAGCCGGTTAGTTGGGATTATCGATATATACAAAGTGGTCGTGAGGTCGTGGGGTTTGCTGGCCGGTGGAGTACTTCTCTGTAGTTTCATTGCAGTGAGCACAGCTTAGTGTGCAGGCATGGTTGCCAAGCCAGCATGCCATGGCAAGACAGGTGGTGATAACTGGGGATTGCATGTGACTACAGGAAGACATTTTGCAACATGCATTTTTTGGCGGTGTATATGGGTTTTTGGGGGTCAAAACGAGATACACTCGTGATTAGAAGCCTCTATATTGGGTGTTGGCGCTAGCTAGCAGTGGCGTGTTTCACAGGTGTGTTCTCGCGGTAGTTTTGATGCATCAAGAAGACCACTGGATTATGCATGCCGCTGGCTCAGGCAAGCAGTGGAGCAGAGTTGCGTGTGCCGGCCAGCTCGTGTTGAACGATTTAAGGGAGATGCGTATCCTTCGGTCCAGCCAGTGAGACTGCTACAGTGGCCGAGTTTAACCATGCCACTTCTCATTTGGGCTAGGTACTCACGTACCTGACCCCACGCTTTGTCTAGACGTCTTGTAAGGCAAGGGATGCTGGTGCAGTAGGTGGCTGTACTCGTATGTGGGTGAGTCTAGCTAACCTGGAGTGGAGCCTGTATTGCTTTGTGATTTTGTGGGGGCGTCTCTTTAGGATGTGAGCATGACCATTGGCTAGTGGGAGGACGGTGATTCCCTTTTCAGCAGCAATGTGCACTCTTGCAGACACAAAACCCAAACCAAAACATATCGCAAGTTAAGCGCTGTATTGTTCTTGGGGAACGCAGATTATGATTGATAAGTGCCCAGCGCCCACGTGTAGCGGATCTCTGGGTAGGGTGCAGCACGGTATGTGTGGTATGTTGTAGGCTGAAATGACTTTGGTTTTTGCGCTGACTGGCATACGTATCCGCTTTGCATTGCATGCTTCCAGCCGAAGGGGGGATTGCTGTCACGAGAATTTCTTAATCCATAGACGAGGCCTGAGCTTGCTACTTGCACATGGGGTTGCCGGCCCATAAACGTCTTGCGTGGCAAGATGTGGTACGCTTTTTGTGACCAAGCACTTGAGCTGCTCTGACGGACTGACAGTTTGTAAGCGAAAATACACAGAAGTTTACGAAGCATCCCAACACAGAATATTCTGTCTTAAAATTGAGGAATGCTTGTTGTGTTCGCGGGCGTTGTGCCGAGTTGTGGAGAATTAGCATGCGACGACACCAGTGGGAGGAGTCTGTCAGCGGGGCAGTACAATATTAAGACACTTTCCATATGTTAAAGCCTGAAGGTGCATGCTGCTGCTGGTAGGCAGCTAATGGATATTTCTCTCTCTAGAGCACTACAGTATGGAATAGGGTGCGTAGTACCAGAATAAGGGTTAGAAGTCTGCTGCTTACCAGATAACTCAACATGATATAAAAACTAGGGTAAATGGCGGCTGTAATCTGACGGTCCAAAGGTAAGTGTGCATGGGTGTTCCACTGTCATAAGTGGGACTTCCCGGGGTCATTTGGGATGGGCAGACGTGGTGGTCCTCTAACCCCATCGAGTTTGATATCTCAGTGTGAGTGGCGTAGAGTGGAGTGTAAGTATATGCTGGTCATGTTATTGCTGAAGATCGTGAGTATCAGGACGTCGCACGGTCCTGTGAATTGCTTCTTGGCTGTTACTGTGAATTGCTTCTAGGCCCTAGTGCCGACTTCCAGGTGACCAAAATTGACCATTGAATTTGTTGCCTTTCATACTGGATATCACGGCTCTACCGACAGGGTTAGACAGGAATTGTGGAGTAAGTATGGCTTTATGGTGTCATGGGATTGTTTAACCTCACCGCGTACGTTGTGGTGAATGCAACCAGCTTTACCGATGGCGCTATGTAGGAGGTGTGGAGTATGTTTGTTTGTATGACGCCATGGGGGTGTTCAGCTTTACCGCGTACGTCCTGCTGAATGCAGCCAGTGAGCTTTTACGCTTTTGGTGCTGTATATTCAATTGTATATTCAATTACTTTGTGCTTTTTTCAGGCACTGGCAGCCTGCGAACTTTGCTTTTCTAGCAGGAACTTTCTTGTTGCACCTCCACGCTAGTGTGGAGCAGCTAGATGGTGTCCCTCCCAAACGACTAGTATGAATACTTTGCCGTTAGCCGTGGATGCATAGAGAATTAGCTTGAGGAATAGGAGCGCTGGAGGAGCGTCGAAGTGGTTAACAACGGTTGAAGCCCCCCTGCGATATGAGTACATGGACATGTAGCCGGTGAGCATTCGTAAAACGGAGAAAGATGTTTGTGGTTTTGTGCGGTTTTTTTTGTGGTTGACTACCAGTTGATTGGTGCTTTGGGGGAGACGTACCACGTATCCAATGCTTTACCTACGAATGTCTCACTGATCGTACTCGCGGGTGGTTGCAGCAAGTGATGCGAACGTTTTCCACTGAACAGCAGCTTGCTGTCGACAGCGAATATGGTGATGTTCAAATTCTCTTCGCCGCGCCTCAGTGTGGATTTGAGCGGCTTCGATTTACAGTCAGTAGCCTGTAGGGTGGAGAAGATAACCCGGCGCTGTGTGCTAAACATGCAATGACGGAGCAAAGTACGCGTGTACGGAAAATACATCCGTGCAGCCGGTGAGGCATGACAACAAATAATGGGTCTGCGGGTGCAAGCAGCATCTGGCCTTCTGTTGGACTTTGGCGTTGATCAGATGTGATATTCTAACGTAGAGGGTAGAGAATCGTCTTTTATTGCTTTTGGCTGTTTCTGGGTCAATATGGGTAGATGGGTTCCGGAGCTGCCTGAATTCGACCAGCCAGTGAGCATCACGCATAATTATGAAAAGGTATCGAATATATGTTAAACTGCTTCATCGGACGGGAGGTGCACAAGCGCAGCCTCCCAGATATGCGCAGGCGTTATCTGGGCCGGAGCAGCCAGTGCGATACACTAACCTCGATCAAGCGACCTGCCTGCACTCCCTTAACACGGTGGAAGTAGTGCACGTGGCCGTTCTCTCACTCGTCGGTGCATGATGACTACGTGGCCGTATTCAATTGCTGTGTACCTAGTTCACTCGATATGATGAACTGTACGCACGCGGATGTAGATTAACAAAAGCATTGCTGAGATGCTGTGTAAAGGAGGAGCTAGACTTCCATTATTTTCAGAAAGCCTTCCTCTCGTACAACTGCAAGTATGGCATTTTTCCCATGACCGGATGTTGGAGCCGTGCAGTGAAAGCAAAATTTGAACTGTGCAGAGGTTCACCAAGGACTAATGATGGAGTTGCAGAGGCTCGCCTCAATGCTGTAGATGGGATGTATGTTGAGAGCTCATAGTAGGCTTGATGCGACGCTATCCTCAAGTACGATACGTGATGCTACCTGCAACCGGTTAGTGTCCATTAGTGCAATCTTGCATTAATACGCACTGGCAGCATATCATCAGCCCCGGCGTGCGCACTACTCTGAATATGAGTGCGTGTACTTATCGTAGTTTGAGTGCT
Organism: Eimeria maxima; assembly: GCF_000499605.1. Classification (NCBI taxonomy): domain Eukaryota; phylum Apicomplexa; class Conoidasida; order Eucoccidiorida; family Eimeriidae; genus Eimeria; species Eimeria maxima. Next base: position 17,196 of record NW_013566475.1, on the reverse strand, counting down.
GTCATAGTATGCAGCCATTCGCAGTATCCGCTGAGGATTGCACGTTTTAGGAGTCAGCACAACTCCGATGCGATATAGTAGCAGTAGGCGAGGTTAAACTTCGCTCACGCAGCATGACGAGTGATACTTAAAATAAACACTTGAGACGTTAGGAACGATGTCCAGATATAGATATTTCAAATGACTCGGCACGGGAGGCAGGCGTCAGCTATGAATCCATTGCAACATATGCACGCGCAACAATATCCGTGCTGAGTCATTTGAAAGTACCAACGGTTTTACTGGGGATGTTCAAGGACGGCAGAGATCTGTGTATACTCGATCTTTGTATCCTTTTTGAAAGATTCCCTGTTGAGCGTCCGCTTGTCTGCGTCATGAATTGTTTCAAGTAGTTGACAGGCTTTGGGGGGAGATATCTTGCTACACTTTGTGTATTTTATGCACGTGGGATGTTTGCTGTGCTGCGCGGAATGGGGCTTGGCAAGAAAATGCACCAGGGATGATTTTGGTAAAGGGAACAATATTCCCTGCATGGTTCTGGCCATTAAGGTGGGACAATGAGTATACCTGCAGACAGCAGATAGCACAACGTTTATGGGTTGTAGTCTTTCACCTTAAAGTTGTGTCCGGCACGATGCATTGCCCCGGCACTTCGTGCTAGTCAATATCGAAAGTGAACTACGAGCGTTCCCGGTGCGAAGGGCAGCTTTTGGGGGTAAGATGGTCAATGCATGGTTCGTCTGTATACACAGCGTGTGAGCAAGGGCCTGGCTTGAAGTAGTGATAGAGAATGATTAACTGCGCACGGATTCAATAGCTTCCACCAGGATTGTGGAGGCGGTGGTTTCAATTCGCACACATGGAATACAATCAGTGGATTTCCTTGATGTGTAGGTAAAGATAGTAGGCGCAGCAAGAGCTTGCTGAGCATCTCAGAGTATCGCTAGCTTGAGGGAATAAGTACGCATGGATTCAATAGCGTCCAGCAGGATTGTGGAGGCGGCGGCTTCAATTCGCACACATGGTATACAATCAGTGGATATCCTTGCTGAGTAGACGAAGCCAGTATGTGCAGCAAGAGCATGCTGAGTATCGCTAGCGTGGCGAATGCGCAGGATTGGGGACAAGAAATCCGTGTCGTGCTTCACATTAAGGATTCCCTGTAGCCAGCAATCGTTGATTTGTCTGTGATTTACTATCACAGTCCCACAGTCCGCGTGGTTGCCCACGAAGCGGGTAAGCAACAGTGGCGTTTCCGGAAGCTGGGGACCTTCGTGTCGCCTATAGAGGTGTTGGGTTCCGCAGCAAATCAAGTGCCACATACAGCAGGAGAAATTGGACGTATCTGATCGAGTAGAACTTACAGGCACCGCGTTAGAACAGGCGCACCACTATGCCGGCGTTTGTCTGGAAGGTGCCTAGCAAGATGAACAAGGTGTACATAAACCTAAACCTAAAAAGCTCGAAGTGCCCTTCGGAAATGATACGGTTAACGGTCGTTGTACTGCTGTCATGGCCACAAAGCACCATTGGGGTGGAGAGTGGGTACGCATTGCTCTTTACGCTTCCGTTTTGCCGACGCAGATCGTGCGGGACGATGATGATGATGACCCTGAAGAAGTGAGACACCATAGCCTGTGTGGGTGTCCTTAGTTGCTTTGGCTTTGGCCCACGCAGCCCGTGCGACGTAGTGGCGAGGAGGAAGTGAGACGGCATACAACGTGTGGGGTTACTGAGTTGCTCTTTGGCTTTGGGTGTTTTGAAAGCGAGGCAGCCCGGTTGCAACATTTCTGGTTAGATGCTGCTCTACGGTAATGTGATGAAGATCGTGAAGACGCTCTGAGAATCCATTCAGCGTAACCAGCAACTGTAGCTTAGGGCCACAGAACGATCATTGATAGGTGCTAACGTTTCATTCTGTAGTTCTACCATCCCCGACAATCCTGTTGCTGGATAGATGTGGTGCTGCGGCAACAATTGGAACATTTCCAGGAGCTTCCAGAGGCTATCGACTGGAGAATAAGCGTTTTGCTGCTGAACCGCGACATTGTTACCAATACCAGAACAATCTTGAGCGTTTGGACAGTGTCATGTTCAGTAGGTACGGCCCAGAACTATTTTTTGCTGAGTTGCACATGTCGGTGCGTGCAAGGTACGCCGCTCATTGTCCATGTTCGTCATGGAGGAATGGTACTACTAGGAACAGGAGTTTCCCGTATACTGCAGGCGTTGTTCGAAGTTAATGTAGACCACAGAGCACACCTTGCTGGTAGTGACGACTGGCCTTGAAACTATGAACAGCCAGCTTCCCCATTTTTGGCTTGCTTGTTGTCGGTCTTCGTGGTGCCATTGGTGAAGCCCACCATCTTGCGTATGGAGTATTGTTCAGATAAAGTGTTTCAGCATTTGCTTTCTACGCGATGTTTCCACGGAGTGAGAAACAGTGTTTTGCGGAGCTGCGCCTTTTGGCATTGCTGTGGAAGCTGCTCTTCCACAGCAATGCCAAAAGGCGCAGCTCCGCACAACCGAACATTTCCACTGTCAAACGAAGTGCTATTGAATACTATGCTGTCTTCACAGTGGTGCAAACGAAGTGCTATTGAATACTATGCTGTCTTCACAAAGTGTGGTAAATGAGAATCATACTAGGCGACCTTCCTCCAGGACACTCGGGCATCACATAACTCACACATAGCAAAAAGGAGCTGCATGGATTCTCCAAATGGTTTAGCTCTTCTCTGACCCAGCCCTGAAGGGGATCCTTGAAGGGACACTGCGTGTATAGAGTACGACTTCGGATAGTACTAGCCTTCGTTTAGGGGAATGCTGCTTCGAAATATTTTAGTGCGTCACCATGCAATGTACTTGTTGTGCTGGTGCAGGCCTTCACTCTTCTGTTGTCTAGCCAGTGCATTCTATCCGTAGGTATGCATTTGCCGTTCAAAACTCGTGAATACGGGGATGAGTAGTCCCTTGACTGAACGGTTTATCTACGCATCAGGTGACCTGATGCCGTCTCCATTTATATATATGCTTTTTGGCTGTTCCCGGCTATTTAAGTTCGTGAGAGCAACACCTAAGGAACAGGAGCATCTTCCTTACAGCTTGCTTACTTTTTTATCCAGGGAATCCACAAAGCTCCCACGATAATACGAAAAGAGCACTGGGTTATTGGTCCACTGTAAAGTTTCACGCGTCCTCATATGGGCGGCTCGCTGATTGGCATTAATTTCAGGCGAATTATGGATGGTTTTATCCCATGCAGTACATAGTGAAGGTGCTTGCACACGCATTTAAAGTAGCCATAACCCTGCAATCGCCTGGCATGAGTGCGTCCGTATCCTACTTTTGCAACTTAGGAACGCGGATGACCATGGTGTAACTGGTGGATCTACGAGGAGGTTTATGCGGACCCGCCACAACAAGCTATCATCGGCAGACCACTCCGAGGTTTGCGCCCCCCGTTCAAGTACAGGAGGACTGGAAGAGGAAGGTTTGTGTTTGGTGCTAGTGGCCGTCCGACTGCCTGTTCCTGCTCTCCGGGAAATTACGCAGGGACGGCCTTTTTGTGTTCATCTAGAAACCGATTTTTTTCCTAATTGTGGCCCAGAAACTTTTCGAAGTCGGGCTTTGCAGACTCCAGTAGAGTATGAATTTATCTGTTAGCAGCGTAGCAAAGGTGCCCCACGAGGTAAAAGTTTGAAGCGAACTATCACCATAGATTGGCACGTAGATGTGGTTTGTTTTGCCCAGGTAGCACAATTAGCACAATTGGCTCTAAATACTGCTCATAATAGCATGAACAGACACATGCACATGCCAAACGCATTGCCTTGAGTGGTATCGCCTCCTTCCTATGGCGAAGAGAAACAATGCAGCGTAAGTTTTGTTGGGAAGACTTTCCAGAAGCAAGACCCATCTGGAGGAAAAATAATTATACAAAAGCCGCTTGATCGGTCGAAAGCAAACCGCACGAACATTTACTCCACCCATAGCAGCAGAAGGAAGTTCTTCCCTTGTGGGTGGAAGACTTCATCGGTACTTGAGGACACCCGGTACCAAATATTACTTGTTAATAGGGGTACAAGTCGGCGCCAGTTGGCTGGCTTAAAGGCTTGTCTGGATATCCTCCGTGCTCGAAATACCAAAATAATCTGGTGTGGTCGATCCGTTGGTGGTCAGCTTTCGAGTGGTTCGTCCCCCCAAACTCCAGTTCTTCCCACAACTGGGGAGACAACACAGCAACAATTGAATAGAAGTAACGACAGTTTCGCCTTTGGCGAGGGCACTAAGCCCTGGACCATAAACCCTAGACTTTGAGGCGTTCTACAAAATCCTAGACGCTGAACCATAAACCCTAAACCCTAGTCACCGTACACGCACAAAAGCCTTACCTTTGGATCGTAGATATCAATGCCGTGTTTTTCGTAGCACCGCTTTGCAATCAAGTCGTAATCCCAACGGTTCCACAGCTCAGGAACAAATTTGCCCAACTGCAATTGCAGCATATGCACCAAATGTAAACATACGACCATTCGTTGCTAAATGCTAAGGTGTAAATCTAAAAGCCGGGAGTTAGGCCACGAACCTGATCGCGATGAAGTGTCAGATCTTTGAAGGACTTGAAGTTCCTGCATCGGTCCACATCGTATCCAGTGTGTAACCACAAACGGTTGGATCAGGTGAGAACATTACAGCCTTGTCTTTCACCTTCATTTACTAGCTATTACTATTGTTACCGAGTCAATTTACCAACGTGTTGCGTTAGTACTTAGAGCTCGATATTTCCGTGCAGTATGCTAGAAACTGAACTAAATACAACTCCGGGGGCACTCAACAGGCCACCAAGATTCGCTGGAGAGAATTAGCTGGTTCCAAAAACGTGTAAATGCTCTACAGTAAATATAAAGGGTGAGAAATACAGGGCGCACTTGTAGATCACGTCGCTTATGGCTTTCCGGTTGTCGTAGAAAGCCCTCATCGAGTCCGTTGTGGGTACTCGTTGCACCTGAACAAACCACAGCCATTCTGACGCTATATCTCCTGGCGCTGACGCTGTGAGGAAACACGTTTTGGTCCGTGTACACAACGTACCTTTCCGCCCTTCCAGCATAAGTGCCAGTCCATATGATGCTGATCCTGTTGCTCCTCGGGTGTCAACGGCCTAAGATAAGGGCCATCTACAGTGTGCTTGTCCCAGCCAAAAAGCTGCTGCTCCTTCACGGCGAAATACTCTCCTGTTAATTGCACACTCCACAGAAAGTTTCGTTGCCTCTGTCACAACCAATATCAGGGGTTCAACGGTGCACGACAGCCCATCACGAAAAGCTCAAGCACAAGTCCATGCAGTAACCAATCTTCAGATGTGCGCATGGGCCAAAACCGTAGCACCAATTTAACAGCTCGTGTCTGGCTCCCCGATGGGTGGAGACTCTGCCTGTACCTGGAAGGCCCTCATCCAGCCTTTCTCTCCACAGTCGCAGATTAATGACTCCTTCATCTGATGGGTCGTCCAGCGCCCCAGCAGCTGCTCTGACTTCACGCTGAGCAAACACGCACAAAGGTGAAAAGCCATGCTCTGACACCTTGGTTTCTGCATTCGTGAGGAGGAACAGAAATCTCTTTGTCCGTGGTTCACCTTTGCTCAGCAGGTTCCCTCTTTAAATGACCCTCGCTAGAATGTCAGCAAACACGTACAGTGTGGGCTAGCCAAGAAATCAGCCACCAAGCTAAGCCACTTCTGGACGGAAGCTTCTTAAACGAACACTTACTGCTAAATTCAATCTGTCAAAGTAGGCCACCTTCTCCGCCAAAACGGGTTGGGGCTGAGCAGTAGCACGGAGGCAGTGATGCAGATAGAGAATGGATAGACAAGAATCACGCGTCCATTGCAATAACACAAATGGATGTCTGAGGACCTGCCTATGACAAATGTGTTGACAAACACTGTTTCGTTTAAAGGCATCGCATGGCACACTCATAGTTATGATTTCACCTGCTCCCTAAATATAACGCAGCTTCGCAAGGGAACTTTCTGAGGCAATATAGTGACATTATGAGGAGTCCACTACACACTGCAGAAGACAACACGTTACGGGAAAGCATTTAATGCGTTATACTCCTGCCTCTGCCTACCCAGTTGTCCCAGTAGGTCCCACCGCTCCATATGGGCTGCTTCCCCCACTTCATGAAGTCGGACTGAGAGAGTGGAGGCTGCACATGGCCCTCTGGGTCTGGAAGGTGGCTGAGCAGCTGTGGGCCCCCCATGGTGGGTGCCGTGTAGTGCAGGTAGAGCTCGTGAAGATGCTGCTCCACAGTAGGATGCAGAGTGTAATTTTGCGTCCGCACACTTTCTCTGGAAACACATTTCACACTGGACGCTACCTGGCCCTCTGGTCTGTTCACTGTACGCAAATAGCGCCTTTTGGCGTTATATTGCGCATTGTAGACATGCCCAGGGGCCAAGTGCTACCGTTCTCATGGCTCTTCACATTTGAGCCTTACCGCAATTGTCCTATTGTCCTAGGGCCAATGATAGTAGATGCAACCTGAGCAACGAAACGATGTAACCTCAAAGCCTTGCATGCACCTACAGCGAAACAACCGCTGCCAAAGCTCGGCTACACGCGGTTGTTGAAATGTCAACATTGTTATTGCCTCAGCCTAGCTGTTGCAACTGATGGACAACATCAAAGCAAGCAACGCTTAGGCCACCATGCGTCTTGCGGATACTTCTCGGCAGCTCTAACGCTGACACTTGGTGCTGTAAACGCTTACAAACGGCCTGGAATAAACCCAACTGAGGGCGAGTTGGGCTGCTGTTAGGCCACCTTGGCGCGCTGTCTTCAGCAACTCCCCCATCAACCACTGGCCCCATACAGACCTGAGGCGACACGTCCGTTAGCAGCGACCGTATACGGTAATCTGACGATGAGCCTGAAATCGAAGACATTTGGGGTCAGGGTAGAGGCGAGGAGCCTTGCCTGTGAGTGTGGTAGGTTGAAGGCCACAAGTTCGCGCGACCTGTCGAAGGCCCATAGGAGAGGTACCCAAAATCTTCCGGCACTTTGTAGCGGTACGTGCTAATGCCACTCTCCAACTCATCCTGTCCCTGCCTCACATCAGGGCCTTTCGCGTGAAAGCTGCAAGCAGCAGCACCCAAAGCCTTTGTTGAATTCGTAGACAAGGGCATGTGCCCCTTTTCTAAGAGATGCACTTCGCACGCTCAACCGAGCTGGGGCACCGATAAGTCTGCTCAGTCTGCGAAGCAATTATTGGCGGAAATTTGTCTGGCTACAATACAGTTTTCGCTACGAAGTGCAGAAACCAGAAGCGATGAGGTGTGCATCAACCGTGGTAACCCAAAGTGACGAAGGGTTCAAATGGCTGCCCGGTGAGCACGCAAATCAAGCACTGTCAATATTCACGGCCAATCCCTGCATGCCTCTACAGAAGTACAATTTGGCCTAAATACACGTATAATCGGCGTGCATGCCAGTGGCATCGGCTGCATACCGTTCAGGGTCGAGATATTTCCCCGTCAAAATTCCCCCCGCGAGAGTCCCGTAAGCGAGCACAGGCACTTTTAGTCTAAAAGCTATCTCAGGGATCCCTGCACAGAGTCGAATAACAGAATCCCGCAACAACAACAGCAACTGCAAGCCTCTTTCGGAGATCAGCAGCCTAACAGACGGCCCCGCAATACAGCAAATGAGACATTATATCAACAGTTCAGCACATCCCCTCTTCTTAAGTGCCTGTGACGTCGCGTATTCTCAAGATGGCATTATGCAGGGCAACAAGGGGTCAGCAGCAGCACCGGAAGCTTCAAGTTCGTTGCGGTGCATGATGTTGTAGAGTTGCTGCGCAGCCACGATTCGCGGCAAGTTCATCTGCAGACAAAATATCGGAATTTGAGCGACCAAGCCTGTCGCCACCACCGTACTGTAGTATCGAAAAGACCCGTTACTTAGAGTGCAACTCAGATTCTAATTTCCTACAAGTTCAACAGCAGAGCAGAAGCTGCAACAACTGCCAGGCTAAAAGTCATGCCAAAAAACCCTATGCCCCCAAAGGGGAGACTGAATGGCCTCCCTACTGAGATTGGCCAACCCCAGCTCACCTCTTCCGCCGCCTGCACCCACTTATAAATCCCATATGCCGTCTCATTGCTCACGCCGATGTAGCGCACCTGCGCCCAGCGCGCCATGCACCGCAAGCTCATCCCCAGTACAGTACATGTACGGTACAAGTGTCAACATGCATCAAGCACTTGGCACGACGTAAATATTGCTAAATTCACGAAAGTCGCAAGGGGCATCCTGGAAGCACAGCGCTTGGATCGGAAGGCAGCTACTAGCCAGTGTCAATAGGTGAGGGACATCAAAGCAGTAAATGCTGGTTAGACAGGCAAGCCATGTAGAAGGAAATTCAGCTACAGCCAAAAGCAAATACCTTGCCCTTCTTTATCAGGCCCGAAAGCATTTCTAGCTGTTGCTCAATAGGCACCGCATCCGGCCTCTCCAGCTGCAGAAACTCGCACATGAAGCGAACTTAGCACCCTTCTGCATTAAACCTGCCTCACGGAATGCTACTTTTGAAACAGTTAGTCAGCACCGACAGCGGCAGCTGCAATGTGCAACCCGTACTCCCCAGCAGTAGGTATCCTCTCCCAGCTCTTGGCGGGGTACGTAGCGGTGAGGGTCAGTGAGCTGGAGTAAGTCAATGCAGTCGATTCCCAGCCGTTGCAGCATGTTGTCCACTGCTGTCTCCAAATCTTTCCTGAAAATCGGCAGAGATTCATCGTGCGCATTCTGCATCACGTTGCTGCTTGTAGGATATCAAACTAAACCCCTGACACTGCAAAAGTCATCAGCTACAAAAGGAAGGGTTACAAGGCAAAACAACTCACTCCGTTAATTGCGGGGAACCATGCGGGGCCCTTGCCCACCACCCCATGGGCCTCGCCCAGCGGATGTTGCCGTCTGTGTCAGGACCAACCGTAAGTGATGCAGCTCTTACAGCATCAGCAGCAGCAGCGGCGATTCCTGCTCCGTCAGCTCCTTCTGCTGCTGCTGCCTCCGCAGCAGTCCATGCAACCATTTCTCTTCGTCTTCTCTCGAGAGCAAATCGCTCGTAGTCAAACGTTCCAAGCGAACCACTGAGGATCCGCACAGAGATGAAAAGACGTTGTGCCTCTGCTCGTAAGTCCCCTTCGGGTGTTGTGGTTGCTGCATGCGCCGATCCTGCGGGAGATGGAGAGTGGCCCTGGGAACTCTGCACTTCGCTGCATCCACCTCCCTGGCCACGATACTTCTGAAAGAATTGGCGCAGAACCCCCCGATGTCCGGAACCGTGGTGGTGAGGGGCGTGAGGCAGAGGGTCGAGTTCTCCCACGTCCTGAGCAGCGGCAGCAGCAGATGCCTGCACCAAATCCTAAGACTTCAATCCTAAGCGCGACAACTCAACGTTAATCTTCTAACGATGGAGCACAATAACATGCAGAATCAGAACAAGATAAAACAAGCCTAAGGCCTACGTAAAAGTTAATCCCGTATTCTTCGTAAGCCGTGCAGAGCATTTTGAGAGCCGATGCATCGTCCTGCATTACGTTGCCGCCAATCAATGAAGTCCCAACACAAATGCTGCTGACCAGCGGTCCCATAGAAAGCTGCTGCTTCTGCTGCCCCGACTGCTGTTGCTGCCGCTGCTTAGCCTGTGGCGGTAGCGGGCAGCCGAGGCGCCTGTAGGTGACTCCTGCGATAGCACACGAACACAAAGGTGTACGTGCTTGCTCTTAGTGTACATGCATGAAGTCTAAACTGCCAACGCCCTAATCTTACCGGCAACAAGTTCAGGATGCGGCAGACGCAGAGCAATGGGGAAGGCATTTCGCTCTTCTTCTGCTTCCTTGGCCTTCCTCAGCACCCCCATCCGCAGGGACAGCGCAGCGCTCCTGGGATCCGCCAGTCTGCTACTTTCGGCAGCATCATGGTTGTGGACTTCAGGCTGTTTTCTCCTACGAGGACCGCTAGGAGGCCCCGCTTTGCGCGCAGCATGCTGCTTGCTTAGGCAGCGTGGGGAAAGGCCCGCATCAGGCCTCTTCCGCAGGAAGGCCAAGGGTTCCTGAAGAGCACAACCACCTCCTTTTAAGCCTTGAGGTGTACCGTAAGAGCAATGCCAGTTCCGCCCTTCCCCGTACGCGTCACCACACTGGCGGGGCCTCCATGGGAAGCTACCCGCTCGCTCCCTATGGTGTAGCTGAAGATCCTGCAGCTGCGGCAGTATCTGCATGCGCATGGCTTCTAGTGGCGTAACATTCGGGAAGAAGAATAGTAGCAGGAGGAAACAAGTCAAGGACAGCAATGGAACCGCCGCACGACCGTAAATCGTCATTTTCAAGACCCAGCCTATGAGGAGGCCATGGGCTCCGCATGCAACGGCACATCGCCCTCATTCACTCTCCGCTCTTCACCTTACGCAACATCGCAATTTAGTTCACGTTCGAAGAGGTTGGGCCCAGGGGCCCCCAAAGGCGATATTACAGCGGGAGCAACTTTCCACCCATTTTGAGCATATTCTATGCATAGTCCCTGTAGAAGGGGAACTGACTGGTTTACTGTGAAGCCAAATGCTGCTTAAGCGCAGCCAGCTGACATTTAAGGGTTCTGAGGAGTGTGCCGCTGATAGAGGACGCGATCCGCGAGATGTTCGGGGTGTCTAGACGGATGCAGGTACACCTGTTAACTTAGATGAAGATGAAAAAGCTGATGGAGAGTGAACATGCGAGAAGAAGGGGACAGAATCAAAGGGAGAGGGGCTGCTTGCGGAGACTGAGTGGCGTGTCCTTCGCGGTAGTTCCCCCCTGCTGAACTCGAGGTATCATCAACTTATATGTTTCTGCTTTAATGAGTTTGCATAAAAACGCAAATGCAAAACACATTATTTACAACAGACGAAGTAGAATTGTTTTGAGCTAAATGTAAGATGCCTAGAAAGAGAAGAGCAAGATAATTACGCACGGATGGCCGAGTGGTCTAAGGCGCCAGACTCAAGTTCTGGTGGACGGACGTCCGCGTGGGTTCAAATCCCACTTCGTGCAGTCATTCCAATGGTGTCATTTCTTTTGACACCTTCTCAAATTTGTATATTTGACTTTTCTCCCCTATTTTCACGGCTCACAAAATAAAAATTACACGCTTTCAATGACAGGCATGACGGCCTCGACCGCCATGGCCGAAAACAATGTAGCAGGACCTCTGCCGGAGCTTTGCTGCAATTTGTTTAAAAACGCTTTCAAATAATCAATAACGAAGATTTGGCTTATGGGTTTTAGATTTTAGTGTGTGGGGTTTACCTTTTCTCCAAGGGTTGTTTGCTGCTTTGCAGGCAGTGGCGTAGTAGCAGAACGCGCTTCTGTGCCGCCATATTTGAGTACTATTCACTTAAATACGGATATAGTACAAAAAGCGTTAGAGATGTCTAATATAATGATGACGAATGGCATTAATTGTCTACACCTGCCGCCTCCTCCACATGACTTGGCCTCATTCTTGCAGCACCTGCAGCCATCATCCTCTCTAATTCACTCTATGCATTATCTCTCTTTAACTATCTGATTTTTCTGCTTTAACGAGGTACAAAAAGTTTTTCATTTAGGAGGACGGTTTATGAGTGTGCTGCGGGCAGCTTCTGATGCACGGATGGCCGAGTGGTCTAAGGCGCCAGACTCAAGTTCTGGTGGACGGATGTCCGCGTGGGTTCAAATCCCACTTCGTGCATGCTTTGAAATGTCCGGTTTTCCTACACTGCAACAACCTCATGGGGATTCCCAAACATAAGACCTCCTATAAGCGGTCCTAAGGACTCCAAGTAAACCTCTGTTATGTTGTATGCCTTGGTGAGATACCTCCACAAAACGTTGACACACATTTTAGATTCATCTAGAGACAGTCACAAGGAGCATCTGCACCGCTGGGAAAGCAGCAGAAAGCAGGCTGGGCACGAGAAGAAGGTGGTGTATCTGTAGACAGCCCGCTGTAGAGTGTGAATGAGCCCCCCATCAAGAGAATTGAGATGGGGAGGAGTAGAAGCGACAAAAGTAAAAATAACAAGGAATCCACGAATGCACGAAGTGGGATTTGAACCCACGCGGACATCTGTCCACCAGAACTTGAGTCTGGCGCCTTAGACCACTCGGCCATCCGTGCGAAAGTCCGTCGCCTAATCAACACAGCAATTATATTTTTCGTGTACTTTAGGGTCTAGGGCTTTCTTTCTCTGAGACAGCACCGCAAGGAGCAGCAGTATAGCAACAGCAGCCTTTCTGCACCTTAGAAGACTCGTCAGTATATTAGCTTAGCTGCGCTGCCTCGTGCCTCTCCTCTTGCCGGTATACATACGTATACACCCACAGATAGCTTTCAGCCGATAGTGTGGTGTTTGCTGGCTGCATGCGAGGAGGCAGTGTTGCTTTGTATCTGTCCGCATACAACTGAAGTATATATCAGAAGATGAGTGAAGCATGCAACGACGTCTTAGCAAAAAGCAAAACAGATTTGTTGTCTGACCCAGAGGGAAAATTAACAGCCCCTCTTCTCTCGAAAAACGAGAATATACACCCACTCTATCCCGCCTTCTTGCCCCTGCTGAGCTGCTTCTTGCTAGCAACCCGTGCCTTTGTCAACAAGCGAGGGGAAACAAAGACATGCGGCCTGCCAAGCTTGTTGCGGAAAAAGTCCTCGGGGCCCCAAGGGCCCCTCTGGCCAGAGAGGGGCCCCCCTTCCTGAGTCTTCTCTGTATCTACCGCCTCCTTAGCAGCAGCGCGCAGCTGCTGCAGGTTTAGGAACGGTATTAGAGGCCGATGTAGCCACTCAGGTAGTTGTGCTGCTCTGTCTGCCGTGGGTTTTCTTTCAAGAGCCCTTTCCAAGGCCTTCCTTCCTTGTTCAAAAGCTGCAGCAACAGCAGCATTCGTTGCAGCTCCTTCTCCTGCTCCTGTTCCTGCTGCTGAACCTTCTCCAGCTGCTGCGACCCCTGCTGCTGGTGTTGCTGCTGCCAGAGGCGGCTCCTCCGAGAGCTCTGCTGCCTTCCCTGGGTAAGGGATGGCTTGGAGGGGGCAGGGGTCTACCAGGAAAGAGGAGGGGAACAGGTGCTTCACAAACGAGTCGTTTGGGGCTGCATGCAGGCGCCTGTAGGGCCCCGGCAGGAGCCCGCTGCTGCTGGGGGGCAACACAGCTAGCAGTTGCTGATAAGGAGAGATAGGCTGAGAGTGAGGCAGGGCCACTCGTAGCTTAGCAGCCTTGAGGGCCCCCAAGTCCGATGCTAGCGGCGCGTAGTTGTATGGAAACTCCCAAGACCAAGAGGGGGCCCCGCTGTGGTAGTAGTGTAGCAGGAAAAACAAACCCGATATGTACTTTACACACAACTCGTGTCTAAACACCCCGAACAGAACCTCCGGAAGGCGTTCGGGGCTCCCAAAGGCCCCCCGTGCCTCGTGTCCGTCTGTCGTCGTATGTTCAGATGCTGAAGAAGCAGCAGCAAGCGCTTCTGCTGCTGCAAGATCGCGTAGGGGAAACTTTGCAGCGTAGTACTCCGCTGCATGCCGGGCCTTGAGGGGCCCCGGGGGCCCCTCGGGTTCGAAGTGTGGCCCCTCTTGTTCTGCAAGGAGCGCAAAGAAGCGGATAAGACGGGGCAGATGGATTTGCGTCTTCCGCGTCAGGGGGCCCCCCAACCAGGGAAGGGCTCTTGTATACAACTGCAGCAAAGAAGAAAATCCTCCTGCATAAATGTTAATGTGAGGTAAAGCGGGTAAGAAATCATTCCCCACAAAAAAAGAAAGCAAGACGAAGTCGTCAACTAAGCGGCTTGCGTCTAAACCTCGCATAAGCGGCATTGGTAGGGGCCCGAGGGCCCCCAAGAAGGGGCCCCCCCCTGCAGCAGGTGGTGCCCCTAAACAATCAATACTTGCTACCAGTGCAGATAGATTTTTGCGCATATCCTTAGACGAGCCCGAAGCAGCAGGGAAGCGCTTCGTTGACGCTGCTGCTGCTGCTACTGCTGCTGCAGTTCCTGCTTCGTTTGCTGCTGCAGATGCCAGAGAACGCACCAACTGGCGACGTAGAGTGTCTATACAAACCACCTCGAAGTCTTTTGCTGTGTAGCGCAGGAAATCGCCAGAAGCAGGCAGCAGCAATTCATCAAACGGTTGTTGCTGCTGTTGCTGCTGCTGTGGTTGTTGCTGCTTCTTTTTTCCTCTGCCCTTACCTGTCGCATTCCGTTGCTGTTGCTGTTGCTGCTGTTCCTGCTGCTGCTGCTGCTGTTCCTGCTGCTGCTGCTGTTCCTGATCTTGCATAGCAGCTTGTATGCGCAGCAGTACTTCTCTTGTTGCTGCTGCTCTTGTACTCCATAAAGATTTTTGTTTCTCTCTTAATATTAAGAGACCTGGTCTTTGTCTTGCTAATGCTAAGACTAATAAATCAGCATCTAATCCATATAAACATATACGACCAGGAAGAGGAATCAGTAACTCAGATGAAAACTGCTGCTGCTGCTGCTGCTGCTGTTGCTGCTGCTGCTGACTCGGTGTTGCATTTCGTGCTGCTTGCGACGACGATGATGCCTGTGATGCTGCTCCCTTTGCTGCTGCTGTTGCTGCCATCGCTGCTGTTGTTGCAGAGTTGCCTTCATCGCAGCCTTCAAATGACGGGGGGAGCAGCAAACGAAACCTTGTGCCTGCCTCCCTGTTTCTATGCTGCTGCCGCGGGTGCTGCTGCTGCTGCTGCTGCTGCACCTCGCTGCTCCATGCATCTGCTAGAGCAGCACTGTGGGGCCCCCAAGACCCTCTTGTAAGAAGTTGCATTAATTTATGTTCTCCTTCTCCTGGTACATCTGCACCACTGAGAAGAACGGCGCGCATGCAGCCCCAAACTCTGCTGCTTCTTTGCTTATAGGAAATAAAACGCTTTAATGCTGCCTCTGCAAGAAACATGAAATGGGTACCAGGTCCAATGCTATTTATATCAAATTTGTTATCTTCTGCTGCAGTTGCTGCTGCTGCTGCTGCTTCTGCTGGTTGTTGTTGTGTCCTACTAGGCTTGGCGGTTGCTTTGGGGCGAGTTGCTGCGCCTGCAGCAGTCCCTAATTCGGACTCAAGCATCAGCTGCTGCTGCTCCTGCAGCTGCTGCTGCTGCAACTGCTGCTCGCGCTGCTGCCTAAAGCGGCGACCCCGCTGCTGCGCCAACTTAGCAGCAGGGGGTACCCCATCTAGTGTAACACAGAGAAGAGAGCGGGGTCTCACGAGTCTGACGAGCAAGTCTAGGTAAGATAACACCCGTTGCAGCAGCAGCGGCAGGTGCTGCTGCTGCAGCAGCGGCTGCAGTTGTTGTTGCTGCTGCATCAGACTCAGCGCAGGGAGTGTGCTAGGGAGGTGTCCATGGATGCATAGATGCATCAAAGCGTTGAAGTCAATCAGCAGCGCATCAATTGGGACTTGCTGCTGCTGCTGCTGCTGGCAATCTTGGTTGCGCTGCAGCAAGCTGAAATTCTTGCCTGTTCCTACTGCTGTTCCTGCCCCACTCCCCCCATGAAATTGCTGCAGCAGGAGTTCATCTTCCTTAAGAAGCTGCTGCAGCATCCGTTCCCTGCTGCTGTTGTTGCTTCCGGTCTTCGTGCTGCTGCTGCTGCTGCTAGCCTGTGCTGTTTTGCGCCAGACATACCTCTGTAGGGGCTGTACACATGTGGGGAACTGGTTACAGAGCCATCGATAGAAATGGGGAATCCCTTTTGCTGCTGTGCTGCTGTTGCTGTTGTTGCTGTTGCTGCTGCTCCTGCTCCTGCAGCTGCTCTGGTTGATCGTATAAACCCTGCCGAGGGCCCAACAGTCGCGGAGCCAAGGGCTCCCCCTGCTGATGCAGTAGCTGCTGCTGTTCCAGTTGCTGCTGCTGGTCTTAATGTATTCAGCAGCAACAGCTGCATTTCGTGGCACCTGAAAGGCGATAGGGCGGAGTTTGTGGCGAAGTCGTGGCTGAGTAAGCCACTGCGTGGGGGGCCCCCAAGGGGGGGCCCCCCGAGTTGGTGTTGCCTGCTGCTGGCTCAGCAGCAGCAGCAGCAGCAGGAGAAGAAGGTGAGACAACCACTGGTGCTGCTGCCGCTGCCGCTGCTGCTGCTGCGCCTTCCTCTTGAGAGGGGCACCCATGCATACGGGGTTGTTGCAGAGGCAGGCAGCCTAACGGCTATCTTTAACGAATATATTACACAAGCATCTTCCTTAAAATGTAAATATTTTCTTAATTTAATTAGAAAGATGATCTTAAGAGGGTTTATAACTGCAGCGTGTTGTGCAGCAGTAGACTCAAGAAGGAGGGGGGGCCCCAGAGGGTTCGCTGGGGGCCCCTTGTACAACATCGAGCCATGTCATCATCGGCACCTTTTCTTGCTTGTCTTGCCCTTTATTTGCATTTTCTTCTTATTTATTTATTTTTTATTTTATTTTGAGTTATTATTTCTTTCTTCGCCTTGTTCTTTTCCGTAGGAGGGTCGTCGTGTGTGCACCGTATGCATACAACAAGGCAATACCCCCCTTTACATTGTGTGTCCGACTTATTATTTGTAATTGTTCAACTGTTTAAAGTTATTTTATGCATTTACATTTATTTATTTGTGTTTATGTATATTTGCTGCGGCTCTTGTTGCTCTGCAGCGGGCCCGTTGCAGCTGGGTAAGGAAGAGTTTACTAGCAATAATTCGTCTTTACAGCCCCATTAGTGCATGCAGCAAGAGCTGAGTGCTGAGTCTAATTAAGCACGCATGTGAGGAGGTTGCTGTTGCGCTGCAACAGGAGCAGCAGCGCAACAGCAACGTGTTTGCTGCTGCAGCTAGCAGAGTCATCTCCTTCAAGGCTTAGGGTTTAGGGTTTAGGGTTTGCTGCTGCAGCACCTCAAAGAGGGCAATATCTGCTGTCCCTCCTGTCTCCTACTCTCGTAGTCTTTGGGAGATGTTTCCTGCTGCTAAGGAGACACTAGCAGTGTCTCCTCACTAGCGACTAGTTCACAAGTATTACGATATAATAACAGTATATAAGTAATAATATCTGTTAATTATATATAATAGAACAATTATTTAGTAGGAAAATAATGCACAACACCATTGGGGATGTTTGCCGGTTAACCCTATATCCATATATATATATATATATATTAT
>NW_013566474.1:0-29973 GCF_000499605.1 Eimeria maxima | reverse complement strand
TATATATATATATATATATTATATATATAAATGCATGCATGGATAAATGTATATATCCATACATACCCTAGTAGATGATCTTCTTCTGGTCATTCTTCCTCCTGGTGCAGTTGCTGCTGCTGCTGCACCAGGTACCTGTAATGTAGATGCTGGTGCATGCGGTCTCTCTGTTGGTACATCTTGTATCTCTAAGAAATCCTCATCATGAATTTGTTTCTTTATTGTATTCAATGTTGGTGTACCTACATCCCTATATATATATATAAATAAGAAGAAAAAAAGAATAAATATATATAATAATAGTATAAAGGGTAATTATACATATATAATAAATTAATAATATTAACAATAATAATATCCATGATCTGCCGTGTCAGCATATACATATATACATGCATATTTACATATATATACATATACATATATATGCATGCAACTACTATACGTAAATACATGCATGCATGCATTTGTCTGTGTGTCTATTCAGGTGTATAGGCACCTTTTTTATATTATATACATCTCTATACAATAACAAGAAGCAGATGGTGTACAGTGTACATATGTCACAAGATAACAGCACCCAAGAGCGGCAGCTGCTGCAATAGTTGCAGCAGCAAATGAAGCAGCAGCAGTAACTGCTGCTGCTGCTGCTGCTGCTGCTGAAACAACAGCTACAGCTAACTCTGCAGCTACTGCAACATTTTCTATGACAAAAGCTACCATGTCGCTGCAGCAGCAGCAGCAGCAGCAGCATGAACATAAGGTGCCTATACACCCGAAATATACAACAGCAGCAAACAAACAACAACAAACAACAAAGAAGAACAGCAACAGCAACAGCAGCAGCAACAGCAGCAGCAGCAGCAGCAGCAGCAGCAATATACCTATTATTAACGAGTGCATCTTTTTCTTCAAAGTGGTCCAATTCATTCCAGAAACGAAATGCGGCCAATTCTTGAAAAATTTCTGCTGCACGGTGACGCCTATAAGAGGTCTGTATACGTGTTGCTGCACAGGTTTCCTCTGTATAAATAAGAAAAAAAAAGACAAAATATATACTTACTATTAATAATTAATATTAATATATATATTTATCTATTTAGTTCGTCAATATTCGCCTTTTTTCTAACTTTTTTATGAATATTCATGTTCTGCTTATGCACAGAAACACGAGCAGCTATAGAGTGTTTCTTATGCTAACTGTATGAATAGATGAGGTGTATATGCAGCCAATAAATAGTAAAATTGATGTACAATAATGAATATAATGTATTATAATATAAATAAGATAAATAAAAGGTTATAAATAGATAATAAATAATTGACTTACGACTATATGGCTTAACAGAGAAAGCACGAACCAATCTACCCATACCAGGGGCACACTGAAAATAACGATGGCCATGATAAGTTCCATCTGAATTTCCAATTCCTCTTTTATGGAATTCAACACCAACAACTGGTCCTGATAGATGTGCTGCTCCTGTTCCCCCCACTCCTTTTGATGGAGGAAATGTTCCTACATACTTTACTGTTGCAGGGAACCCATAAACAGCCACCTTATCCCCAACTTTAACCGTCATTTTTATATGAGAAGACAGCTGGGGGGTGTCTATATGATTAAGATATTCAAGAGGGAAGAAGGCGGATCCTCTATAAGATATGAGGAAAAGAAGAAAAGGGTAAGCGGCTAATGCAGCAGATGCTGCTGAGGATTAACGACAGATCCCTGGCTGTAATATAACAATGAAGCGATCGGCATTAGAAAAACAAACCATAAAGGAAAAGATAAACACCATGAAGGACGGAGGAATACTCCCTGCGCTCACGCATATTCCCGAGCGTCGGGAAACGCTGTCACTGACGACGAAACATCAAGAAGAAGATCGCTATGTTGTAAACTCGCAGCAGATTTATAAATTATCTACTTTTATTCTGCTGCTTGTTATTTCTCGTCTTCCCATTACCGTACGGAGGCACATAACGGCTGACGAGCTTCCGGGTGTACCTGCAGCACCAAGTTCAGACGCAGTGCCCTCAAAAACCGCCAAAATTCCTCTCCTCAAGAATAATATACACTCAAACAGGAAGCAATTGCCTCAAACAAAGTCTTCAGGAGGTTTTCTCAGCAAAAGCGCTCGCCTACGGGGCCCTCTCCTGCTGCAGCGAGCCTCTAGAGGAGCAAGCCGCGCTAGGTTCAGGGTGTAGCGCAGCACAATCCGTAGGGAAAGCTTACACCTTTTCAAGGTTTCCGGGGAAATATCAACTTGCTCAGAGGCAACAATGCAAAATATTCAAAGAAAAACACAACAATTCCCTCTATGTTCTACAAACCGCCTCACAGCCCCGATTTGGGGGCCGCAGCGCCACTCATGCCCACAGCGCAGCAGGCTCGATAAGGACGCAACTCGCCTTTGTTTGCATTGATGCCCATTTTCAGGGAAACAATGAAGCAATGAGACAGTGCCCCTCAGCGACACGCAATGCTCGGTAGATACAAATGGGTGGCTAATACCGCTAGTTGTTCCCTCACTGTGATGACAGACAGGTAGAGTTGCCCTTTTCCCGTTAAGATATCAGCGTCTTCCCAGTGCACTTGGCAGTCCAGTTGGTCAGTTGACGAATGCTCAGCCCTTAGGTGCAGGGTTCAATTCCTGCTGTTGCCGTATCCTCCGACTTTTAGAACAGGGGTGTTCGATTCCCAGCGGGAGTGCACAGAACAGTTGTTGGTTGCGACGGCAGCTGCAGCAGTACGCAGAAGTAACTCAAGCAGCTAGGCACAAGCGAAAGAGCGTGTAGCGAGACGGCAGGTGTAGCTATCCCTCCCATACAATGCTGCTTTTCAGGAACTTCGACTCGTTGTACAACGACGCGCAGTGGCCACGCACAACAAAGATATTACCCACTGCGCCCGGCGGAACAACAAACGAAGTGTATTTGGGTATAATGAGCCGCCGAAGACTTCACGGCAGAGATTAGGGGCGCGGGCACTATTTAAAAAGCCACGCCGTGGAAGAGCAGCTCACCGCTGAGTGTCAGGCTGTGGTTTCCCTTCAGAAGTTTAATGCAGCTAAACGCAGGGAGGATGCACAGCATATTGTGTGCATCTCTTGGTTAAGTTTCATAATATTGGCATTTCGTGCTTGCTTGGTTTAACAAATGGAGCAACTGATGCACTAGCCGAGACTTTCGTCTTCCACTCCCTGCAATCGTCATACAATTCCCGTTATTAGCTCCCATCCATAGTTTTCCTGTTCAGTCTGCTCCTCGCTAGCATAGTGGGGGCATCCGAAGGAATTACATTGAGGCGGCCAAATTGAGGAGGCGCGCACGTTCCGCTTTTTGTGTGTTTGCACAAGTGAAGGCCTGATCGCAAAACCCGTTCGGTCTCCTGCATCCCCATGCTTCAGGGGACCCTTCCGCTCCGCCTGCAGCTGTCGAGTACCTGCTTACAGTCTTGTGGCTGGCGGTCATTGCCCTCCCCCATCCTTGGGTGTTGGCATGCGGTAACTCCACAGAGTTTAGGGAGGCCCAAAAGGCCGCGGGGTAAACAACCGGCGAGGCTGTCGCTGCCCATTTTTCTATTGAGCTCCTCCCTTGTATTCGTTTTCCTCCCCATTACACTTCTTAATTTTCGGCGCATCTGCGTGCTACAGTTCCCTGAGTTTCTCATGCGCCTTCTTTGGTCTTATCATGACCATGCTACGGCGGGCCATACAGGACAAATGAAGATGTACCTGGCCGTCCAACAACACTTTTATTGGCTTGGATTAATCCTTACGTCAGGCCTCCATTTGGTCCTGTGTCCATTGTCGGGCCCCCAAGGGCATCAATCGGGAGCGAGCGGAATTCCTTCGAATTCTCCATATATCATTTCGACGCTGGAGTCTTGTTAGCTTGGATTTCATCACGACACAGTCCTTGCCCTTGTTAATAAAACGGCGCACGTGTTCCCCACGACACAGACTGCAAAGACAGCGGACAGGATTGAAGTCCCATTGTTATCTGCACCCGCGATTCTGGTTCCGCGATTTGCTAACCACTGAAAGGGACAGTGACTTCAAGGCGGTGTGTTCCAACAGCGGTGCAAAGGCTTCAATTAAAGCGATGCCGTGGCTTTGTACCATCAAACGGAGAGACAGAATGAGAAGGAAAACCCGACGCTAGATCAAATGTTGTGCATCTCCATCGTCTATGATAAACACGAGTGGGAACTGCTCTTCCCTGTTGAGTGAAGGCTGTACAGCATGATTATTGGGCAAGGGGTTATTGCCTACTTAGATGATATTCTTGTTTACAGTAGTGTTATACCCTCACATGCTGATCTGCTTAGAAAGGTGTTAGGCATTCTACTGGAGCGCCAGTTCTACCCAAAGTTGAGCAGATGCAAATTTGCTAGGCAAGAGTTGACATACATACAATTATACATTTAGTGCGGAAGGGATAAAGCCGGCAGCCGATAAAGTTTCGGCCATTAGGGTATGGCCGGAAACTTTAACTAATGAGACTCAAGTGCGGCAGTTTTTGGGAACTGTTAACTACTGTAGGATGTTTATGGAACCGGATTTTGCAACGGTGGCCAGGCCGTTGGTAGAGCATACACGAAAGGGGGCCCCTTTTCAGTGGACCGCTGAGCATACACAAGCGGTACGGAGACTAAAACAGCGTCTTATCGACTTCACGACTTTGCAGGTGCCTGATACTACCAAACCCTTCGAATTATATTCCGATGCTTCAGGATACGCAGTGGGTGCAGTATTGGAGCAGGAAGGTCAGCCGATTGGTCTCCTGAGCCAGGTATTGTCCCCGGCTCAGACAAGATATTCCATATACGATCAGGAACTCTGGCGTTGGTCACCGCTCTTTCCAAATGGGCTCATCTGCTGATGGTCTCTAAAGTAGAGGCATATACGGACCATCAGGCCCTGACATACCTTCAGCAGCTCAAGGCTTCAAAGCCTTTAAGAGGCCGGACTGCCAGATGGTTGTTCTTCCTTGCCGTGTTTCCGGATCTCACCATTACGTTCTTGCCTGTGATGAGCAACCGGGTAGCTGATGCGTTAACTGGGATCCCTTGTGACTCCCCGGAATCCAGTACCTCGGCTTCCTCTACAGTCACCCACAACTCGGCGCCAGAGCTTGTCGCCACGTTGGTACAAGTGGCAAACTCAGCAAGCTCCCCCACCAGAACCAGGGAGCGAAGTGTCAACTACAGGGAGTTAGCGGGTCTGCGTGGGCGAGCTTCACAAAGGCGGCAGACCACACCGCCTTCACGTTCAGCGGCAACTCCCCTTCACGCAGGAGCCCTTTCCGTTCGCACTGGACCACCTACAGGGGAACCACAGCAGACAGATGTTCAAGTAGCCGGATCACGACGGGGGAATCAGTCACGGCCCACTTCCCCTTCGCTTTCTTTGGACTGGCTGGTTGCGTATCCCAGGTGTCCAGTATTTGGTAGCCCCCATGAGGCGGCAGCCCCCAGGCAAGGGGAGCCTGTGCAGGTCGACTTTCAGCAATGACGATATTACTTTCGATTTGTCTTCCCTTACCTCCAGATCTGTATTAATGGTGTTTGGTTGGTTTGTGTACCTCACTTCCCAGAATTTTTAACTCATGTCCTATTCGAGAATCATGATCATGTCACTGCGGGGCACAGGGGCCAAAAGAAGACGTATATTGCATTAAGTAGGCGGTATTATTGGCCGGGCATGCGGGCCTATACCACCGCGTATGTTGGATCCTGTGTACAATGTCGGGCTTCTAAGTCCGTTTCCCAGAAACCCGCGGGGCTTTTACAACAGTTGATGATTCCGTCCCGGCGATGGAGCCATGTTAATCTGGATTTTACCACTGGTTTACCGCTTACCCTCTCTGGAAATGGTGCCATCATCGCCCTGGTTGATTCACCGAGTAAGACGGCCCATTTTATACCCACCAAGATATACTGCGACGAAGTTGGGTCACCTACAGCGGCTGGAGCACAGCGTCGCGCTCACTAAAGTAGCCAGCAAGGAGTGGTTCCCAAAGCGTTTTTGCTTGGTCATGCGGGCCCACATTTGACAGAGTTTCCCCACCGGGTGCACTACAAGCGGCTCCTTGACTGGCTAGTGGTCTGGACACTGCGTGGGCCTACGGTAGCCAGATGCTGCTAGCTAGCAACAGTAATGAACGCTGTTGTTGTTAGAGGTTTGCCCTTGCCAATTCGTTTCCCTCTTCTGGTGTTCAGAATTGAGGTCCGTCTCGGGGCCTCCGTCGTTTTCCTGGGTGCACCTATCAGTTGTAGGGTAGCCAAGCAGTTAGTGAAAAGTGTGGGAGACAAGTGCAGCACTGTCCGTTTTTCTGAGTTTTACAGAAAGTATGCGCGCGAGTGTGCTCCCATGAAGACACGACGAAGCCACCTATATACAACCAGTAGGTACAGGTTTGGGCCCTAAGGACCTCGTAGGTTACAGAAACTGGTCGTCGCCTTTACCAGCGGCCAGTAACAATCAATCCCCCCACAATAACAGCACACACACCGAGAGAAATGTACCACTGGTGATTTCTGGTGGGGTTCTATGTCCCCTGACAGTTGAGGTCGTCAAAGGACTCCAGCAATGCGGGTGACTGCCGGCAAGGTGGTTGCTCCCGATGACCAAACATTCAATCATTTCTACCCTGCCTTTGCTCTACACTTACCTGTGTCTTCAACGGCTTTGAAATATAACCGACGAAAAAAGTAAACCTTTGCCTAGACAGACCTGTGGTGCACTTTCCATATACAGTTTCCAGCAGATATCTGGGAAAGATTTGAGACAACGGCCACCAGTTGAAATCGAGGACTTTTGGTGCTTTGCAGCAGCCTATTACTGCTTCTGCTGTGGGATTTGCCCTGTTACTGCAGTAACGAATTGCTGCATCTGGACAGCAAACTGTGCGGCGGCGAGCTGAACAAGTTGAGAAAGCTGGATAGAGCGCTGTGGCCTTGGCTAATTGACGACGTCACCAACGTACTTGGTGGAAGAATTTTCTTTGAAGAGGCAGATGACGCCTTTTCTGGTCTGCGTGCACTTGAGTAAAGGAAAATCTGCTGGAAGTTTCGTTAGGTCCGTGGTAACTTCGTGCTACTAAACTTTTCACGGTCCCGCGATATTAAGCCCCATGAAGTCGTGTACGGCGGGCCACAGTGCTGTTCAAAAAGCAGGAGAACCATTTGGATTAACACAAGCACCAGCTGTAGTATCGCTGTCAGTACTATCAGCAGCAGCTGTGGCTTGGCCCCTCAAGTTTCAAATAGTGTCGCTGGGCAGGGCGTTGACGCTCTGTTTTAAACATGTGTTGGATTTGAGTCCAATATATGTAGATTCAATCTGTAAATTTGTGCAAACCTATGTGGGTGAAGACCAGTTGATCTCAATTTCACCCGGCACTGTTTGCCTCCACTGGCTGCTCCCTGGGCTTCGTGTGGAAAAAGTAGAGCGAGTTCAAAGATATATAACCGTACTCCAGGCATTTGTAATCACACCTAATCTGCAAAATTATATTCCACATCTTCACCGGTAGCAGATTCCCACAGTTTATGTTCTGATGAGCCGCATTCCTCGTACCGAATCTCACCGCCATAAATGCTCGGGGAGCAAAATGATGCCTCTGCTTGGAGGCTACTATCGAGGTTCCAGGAACG
This sequence comes from Eimeria maxima, assembly GCF_000499605.1. Taxonomy (NCBI): domain Eukaryota; phylum Apicomplexa; class Conoidasida; order Eucoccidiorida; family Eimeriidae; genus Eimeria; species Eimeria maxima. Next base: position 22,310 of record NW_013566474.1, on the reverse strand, counting down.
ATGTTGAGTTTGCTATAGTGAACGATCCAACTGTCTTCATATGGATTTGGGGTATGTTTGCCCAGCTATTTGTTTTGGGCTTCACCACATTTGCTGCACTTCAGTAACCGGGCTGTGCAGTGACGATGCCGCAAAACCCAAATGCAATTGTGTACTGTCTGGAATGTACAATAGTGTACATACTTGGAGATATTACTTTAAAGGACTACACAATTTTGGATGGCAGCATGGTGAGCGATGCTAGGAGCACAAGAGGACCGCCTGACAGCTCAGCTCAACCGCACATTGCGGCAATCGGGTAAGGCTCCAGCCAACAGAAACGTTTAAGGCTGATAGAGCCCCTTGTTTAGACTGTATATAGTATACGTAACGTAAATAGCTCGGAATAATCAAAATGAACTAATTAGCTTGGGAAGTTAGGGATGGCGGGAAATCGTGGTCAACGGTCAGCTCGAGTGGGCAGAGCACAGGGGTGAATGGACAGACGTCGGTGAAACCCTTAGAAATTTGGGTTAGAAAATATAAAACCCACCCGTAACACCATTTAAATACCACTATTTTCGGTGGTTATTGTGGATGGTTTCATTTTATCGACAGATATCTCAGGAAACCGCCACGTCACGGCCATCCGCTGTGCTCGTCGTGAAATGTCTTCCTGCAAGCTGCCCGTCCATCAAGCAGGGCGGCTGTCTGTGTCCCGCGACAATACAACTACAACCATTTTCTTCGAATACTAGAGTATGGTTTGATACTTCTGTTTGAACCGATTAATAAACCGTTCTGTTTTCTTGTCAATTGTGTCGGCGGTGCCGAGTTAAGGCAGAAGAATCTCGAGGCGGGTGGCTATAAGGCTCAAGCGATTTCGCACTGTTGAAGTCCGCAGTCTTAGACGCTACCGGCCAACAGTGTTAGCTACTTTTCCGTTTCAGTTCATCTTTATGTTTGATTTGATATAGACGTCGCACCAGAGGCACTTGTCTGGCGGAGCTGCACCTGAGCTCCGGTTCTGAACTCACGGATTTGTTTCGAGCTGCAGGCTGCAACAGTTTTGTTCTGCCGTCCACAGCACATCTATCGTTGAGGATCTGTTTATTTGAATGAAACAGGGCATTATGGAGCCTGTTCTTGACGTGGATAAGGGGCCTTCACGAGTCTCTCGTCTGCGGATGATGCTCATACCTGCTCTTACACATCCAAAGAATGCTGAGATCACCGTCGCCGCGGAGCCCCCAATTGCCTTCGTAGGCCCCAAAGTGTTTATTTGCCGCAGACGCACAGACGGTACAACGCCTCCAACCGGCCCGCTGAAAGCCATTCAAACTGTTTTCCGCAAACTCAAGACGAAACAGCGGAAAGGGGCGGAGAACACAAACCACCACCAGCAGCAGGAGCTGACAGCCTCAAACGTTCCAACTCCCCAAACAGAGACGCAGTCGTATACCACTGAGCCCCCATCTGACAGGCTTGCTCAGGAGCAGGACGCCGACAACTCTCTCCATGGGACTGACGGCAACAGCAACGGCACTAAGCAGATCACAGAAACAACTGGACAAGAGAACGAGCACTCGTTTGATGATATTCCGCATACTGTGATGCCCGGCATGAAGAATGGATTCGCACTTCCCCATGACTGCCCGACAATCATAGAAGGGGAGGAATGGGGCTCAGGGGACTGTAGCGACCCAGAGGAAGCAACGCCACAGCCCCATAGATGCACACAGGCGACATCATCGTCACATGCACTGGCAGAAGATGTAGGTGCTTCTGCTACATTAGAATCAACCCCGACGCATATGCAAACTCCCACCATCGATGGTTCCGTCCTCCAGTCTGGTGCTGCTATGAAAGACAAACAACATAGGTGCCCAGGGAGAAAAGCAGACTGGAGCTGGCAGGCAGTTCTGAGTGCCCCCTTTAAAGCAAGCAAAAAGCAATTGGCTTATTTGAATCATCCCTTCATGGACTGTACTTGTGAAGCACTTCATCGTGAACCCGACTGTGCACAACACTTGCAGCCAGCGGCGACTCAACAGCCAGATGAAGCAGTTAATGCACCTTCAAAAGAATCATCTCTCATAGGGCAATCGAATGATACAAGTGGCGAGGCCGAACAAAACAGAGCTGCAGGTGAGCGTCTCCACAACCCTTCGGGAACTCCGCCTCAGTTACAAGGACGAAGGCAAAGAGAAGGGGAATCAAACAGTGGGGGTTCGTCTTCGGTAATTGCCGGCTTCATGGAAAAGGTGGTTTCCGTTTTGGAAGGATCTGCAGCCATATTGAGCTCTTGTGGTACAGCTGATATTATTGATGAGAGTCAGCTGGTGGTATCCAATGCACGCATGGCCACCAGGAGCCGCCAGGGTTCACCATCTTCCCGCAACAGCAAGACAACAGTATATCAAAGCAATGGAAGCGCTCCCAGCCTCCAGATGCAGGAAAAGCAGCAGTCAAACGTAGATTCTGAGGTCAAATGCTCGCCTAGTGCTCAATTCGTTCCTGTCCAGCCCACACCAAACGAGGACGAAGAAACACGTAATCATAGCTGTTCTCCAGGCGAAGACAACACAGGAACGGATGTGAAAGGTGAATACAAAAACAGCGAAAAAGACGAGAAAATTAAAGGCCAAGAACCCCCCAAGAAAAGCGCACAGAGCGAGGTACCTGCAGCCTCAGAAAAGACGTTTCCCTGTGTAGACAAAGCAGAAAGCAAAAGCGTAAGTTGCCTCACGGACGAGCAGGAAGCGAACATCGACTTGTCCAGTCATTTCCCGATTCATGATGCGTTTTCAACAGAAGTGCAGTTGCCAAAAGTGCCATCGAGCATAGTTAAACAACCTACAATGTTTCCTAAGGCCGCCGTAATGAGGTTTTCTGGTTCCTACATCACAGCATGCACAGCCGAAGGGGCGCGTGTGCACATCCAACATTTCGAGAGCAATAAGGCACACATAGTGAACATTGCGAGGTGTACGACGACATTTGCTGGCCTTGACAAAGCCCGACATGCACTCAATAAAACCACGTGGGATCAGCAAGCATCTGGGGAGATCCAAGCTCACAGCGTAGTGTTGAATGCATGCCTTGACGCAGCCACAAAGAACATGCAAACAAGCCCATGCAAATCGGCCGCACGCATTCACAACGAGGAACTTATAGAAAACAAGGCAACAAATTCGCCTCTTCGAAGCTTGATAATGATATCGGAGAAAAAAGAACATGGCCAATTGCATCCTCCTCTCCCAAAGGTTGAAAATTTCACAGAGGAAAATTAGAGGTAGGACGGACATCCAGCTGATCGTGTTCTAACTGAATGTACCTCAGGTATATTCACATTTTAGATTATTTTAAGCAGAAGGGAGCTCGTCTCGCCTGCCTTTTTATGCCTCCTAATATGCAGATTTTAGATTATTTTAAGCAGAAGCGAGATAGTCTCGCCTGCCACATTCTGCCTTCTACGTGGGACTGCTTCCCGCCCAAGGTGGCGATTGATAGACGGGTAAGGGAGTTAAAGGTGGACGTGCAGACAGAAATTATACTGACAAAAAATGGAGTACAGGCGAGAGCAACAAGTCCCTAGGTTGAAGTATCAAGTGGATGGCGCTATCGCCACAGCCGAAAGTATTTATGCAAGCAGCAATAGCATTGTTTCTTTGTGCCCATTTTTCCACTTGTTTTATATCTGTGATCGGGACTGACAACACCAGCGGAACCAGCCAGTTCCAACAATTAAAGGAATAGCAATTACAATAAATGCAGTGCACACCAGTCCAGCGGCCTCAGATTTGCCGTAGGGCGATCCTTTACTTTATTTCCTTCCTATCATTTTTTTCTCAAGAAACCCAACAGAGGCTGATAATTTAATCTTTTTATTTTTTTCCCACCACGCATAAACGTGGGGGCAAACACTGCATATTTTACATATACATATTCATGCATTAATAGGGGCTTCGACACATTTTTTGTTTATTTTCGTACATAAATGTATATATCGCCGGAGGATGGGCCTATGTTTGAGTACTGTTCATAATTACGTGCAGACTGCACACATATGATTGATACCATAGGTAGGTTGTAGTCTTAACGTACGCTGACTGTATGCTTCGAAGGAAGTACGGGCTGACTCACACAAGCTTTGGTAGCTTTGAGACGACATAAATATAATGCGTCCGTGGTATTAAGGGGCCTTTGACGATAACTGCAAGAGGAAGCAAACTAGACTGGCTTCTCGTTAAGCTCTTACCAATGTCCGCCTTACATTCGAGTTGAAAATGGCCTTAGCTGTACAACTTTCCTCGTGTGCGAACCTATACAAGTTCCTGTTGAAAGATACACGTAGGACACATCTACTTTTACATGCATACTTATATATTATATACTATACACTGCTTTATATAAAAGAGCGAGTCATGGGGTAGCTCTGCCCAAGAAAGGTCGTCAACCCGACCAGACTAATTAAATCATCAACCAGCCCTGCAGCTATGTAGACTCGTTTCCTGCTTTCTGGAAATCATTAGGGAGGCTGGTCGTGCGGCCACCACCTTGTTTCTGTCTCGCTGCCCCCAGGCTCTGTGTGCCGTACAAAACTCACTGCTGGACGACCGCAACAGCAGCAGTGGCAGCAGCAGCAGCGGGAGAATCAGCAGTAGAGGCGGGAGCAGCAACAGCAACAGCTAAAGGAACTGCTCTTGGAGTCCGTGAATTCCGCAACACGGTATTGAAGCTATGACCCTCCAATGTCCCTGAGAAGGTTCTTAAGGGTCGACGCAGCCCCGTCAGTGGCCTCGAGACGGGTATAGAAGCACCCAGTAGTAGGTGTTCTACACTAGAAGCTCGGCTTACCCAAGGAGAAGGGTGTATAGTTCTAGAGGGTGTGGGAATGTTACGGCTAGCAGTCACTCCTGTGGGCCCCCAATGAGGAATACCCTGGCCGCGAAAACTCTCTTCTCCAGGCCACATTGCCGGCCGCTGTGCAGATACACGAGCGGATAGCACCGGAAGACGATCCCCCAAACCTGATGCAGATCCGGATCCTGATCCCAGCTCTGGTGTTGGCTCCGGCTTCGACTCCAATTCGGATGCAGGTTTCAACATGACGTCAGACGAACCATCACCAGACACAGCTGCCACTTCGCTGGCTGTTCCACCAGTGCCCGTGCTACTGCTGCTGCTGCTGCTGGTATTGCTGCTGCTTTTCGTTTCCTCAGGACCTGCATCAGCCACAACAGTGGCGACGTATCCCCCAGAAGCAGCAGGAGCAGGCTCTACAAAAACTTGGGTTGTGTGTGACTCTCTTGGGGTTCGGGCACTCCATCGAAGCCTTGTCGATGAGGAAGTATTCTCAAGTGTATTTCCGGAGGTTGCTGCTTCTGCTGCCAATGTAACTGTAGCGGTTGCTGTCGCTGTTGTTGCTGCTGCTGTTGTTGTTGTTGCTGCTGCTGTTTCTGTCAATATTTTCTCTTCTGCTGTTGCTGTCGCTATTTTTGCTTCTGCTGCTTCTGTTATCGGTGTACTTGTTGTTGCTGGCGTTGTTTTGGTTGTTGTTGTTGCTGTTGTTGCTGTTGTTGTTGTTGTTGTTGTTGTTGTTGTTGTTGTTGTTGTTGTTGTTGTTGTTGTTGTTGTTGTTGTTGCGTTTCTTGTTCTTGTCCTTGTTCTTGACGTTCGTGTTGACGCTGCTGTTGCTGCTTCTGCTGCTACTGTTTTTGCTGCTGTAGTTGCTGCTGTTGCTGCTGCTGTTGGTGCCATTTTCGTTGTCGTTGTTCTTTTCGGTCTCGTTGTTGCGCCTGTTGTTTCTGTCGCTGCTGTTGTTGTGGTTGTTGTTATTGTTGCTGGTGTTGCTGCTGCTGTTCTTGCTGCTGCTGTGGTTGCTGTTTCTGTTGTCGCATGTGAGGGTGGTAGAAGCTGCTCTGGCGTACTTTCTGACGGAGACGGTGTGGATGCATTGGTGGTGATACCCAAATTTGCATGCTGTTGTGTGTTTCTGCTCTGGTTGAAGCTTTGCGGGGTTGGGATAGCTACCTGCCTGTAGGAGGCTCTACTGCTGCTCCGTTGGGGTAAAATTCCTGCATGAGTGCTGTCGAGGGCCTTGGAAGCGAGGACAAAAAGAATTAAAAACATAAAAGGCAGCCGTCTCTTCAGCAAAAACGGGGAGAAACTAAAGTGAACACACGGCTGTGCACTCACGGAGAACAGCCCCACGCGACTCATTGTGGTTACCTCTTCTTCTCTTCGAGACAAACAAATTCAATAGTGACATCAATCAACAAAATACCTCTGCCTGGGCCGTCCCCCACAACTACCTGCGCCCCCCGCTGCGTCACGGACTCCCACGGGCTGTAAATAAACAACCCTATGAGAGAGCACCACACACACAACTCGTTTCCACTCTTCCTTGGCCTTTCCTTTTGCAACAAAACAATAAGAAACAGCAATATATCTCTGGCGGTCACTGGAGGTCGGCAGCAACTCCACAGAGCCCAGTCATGTGAAACACACGCAAAGCGGTTTGTGTTAGCGCTATCTTGCTGTTCCCACTCCTATTCCCTCGACTTCCTTTGATGAAGCCGAAGGCCAGTAGGCGGTGAAGGACCTGCACGCGCTGCGCGGGTTTGAGTGAGTTTTGAGTTCTGGAGTGAGTAGTGTGAAGGTCACGGGGGCTTTAAAAAATCAATTGACAGGGAGAAGAAATACTTCGTGCATCTCAAAATTCATTAGGGAATACACATGGGGGAAAATTCGGGGATTTACCCCTTTTATGTGTGAATTTCGAGCACCACATGCGGGGCCCAACACCTTTCACTCACTGAACAAACACAGCGCCGGTGTGCTGCTACCGTTGACGTGCTCATGCTCAGCACTACGTACGGGTTTGACCAATAAAATATAGGTTTATAAAACTATACTTAATGCGTGGGGGTGCATTTGCTTTTAGCTCCCCTTCTAACGAGAGTAACTGCGCCGACTCTTCATTGCACGCGTCGTGCACCCATGACGCACGTGTGAGCATGGATGAAGCAACAGCCCCGGAGGTGGAGTTGGCTTCGTAATGTCCATTTGAATTAGACTGGACGAACTGTTCCCTCATGCTAAAAGTATATATGTACTAGACGGGATTAACGCTGAGGTAACCGAGCAACGAACGCGGCCTGTAGAGTAGTGGCAAGAGGTGTATTGTAGATTTCTTTAAATCGAAAACCCCCTTTTCCGGCATACATTCCATCACAAGAGATCATAACACAAACATACTTCGGAGTTTATGGTTTTTGCCCTTCTTGAACAATGAACGCGTTGCACGCTCCAGCTGACGCACCACTGGTCGCGGGAAGGTGAACGGTTCTGCAGTACGCGAAACTTGCTGCAGAGGCATTACCCGTGCATTATTTTGTGCTTGCATCAAACTGTAAATGCAAAATTGCATTTTGGTGGAATATTTGTCGGAATTTCGCTGACCTTTCCCTTCGCCCACCAGTCAACCACATGTCCCGCCAGAAAGGGCATTGCCCAGAGCTCAGAAAGTGCGAGCCCAAGTTCAGAAAATTTATCCAGCTATCTGTTCTGTTGCCTCCGTTTCTGTACCTACTTGCACACATTCGCCGTGTTCTCCTCTCCTTGATTTCCCGTCCTGCCGAGTAGCTCTTGACACTGGAGGTGGCTGAACAAGTGTTTTTGCTCACAATATTTCTTTTCCTTCCTCCTGTAATGGGAAAACAAGTCCCTAACCAACAGGTGTAGCAGAATCAGAAGCTCTTGAAGCAGCTGCCTCAGCAGGGCGGGGTAAATGTCTGCAGGCGGCTTTCTCCCAGTTGCTTTTTCTCTAATCTCCACTGTATATAATACTCATTACACATAAGGGGCTTACTCGGGCATGACACTCAGTGAAACTTGGCACTCAGCAGTGTAGTAAGGGCTTAGATTTTAGCGATCGAGGCTGTTGTAAGTAGCCTAGCCATTCCAAAAGAAATCATATGTGAACGTAGCGTTCAAAAATACGGTTAACTTGACTGAGAAAGAGTAGACCGATGCCAAAACAATAAGGAAGCAAACAACTATCGTTGAAACGCTCACAGCTTGAAAATAACCAAAAACAGTAAGTGAGGGCAAAATGCAACCACCAATAAATTTGCAGTTCAGCCTGACATAATTTGACACAAGGCGTGCTTCTAAAAAAAGCGAAAAAAAAGCCAGCGAAGTATCATTCATTTCCAGTAAATAGATACCTTTGAAAAATATTTAAGCAAAAGGTAGAAGAAAAATTGACTGCCGGCGGACTAGGTCTCTTCATGCGGAAGCCGCTCAATCGTTGAAGCAGGCAATCAATGAACTTTCGGCGGTATTTCGAACCGTCGACTTGCAACGAACCAATAAGAAGCAAACAATAAAACGGAAGTGCTACTAACAACTGTGCTCCCTGTTAATTGCTGCTTGTCTTTTTTTTTCAGGGCTGCGAACTCAGAGATATAAAAAGACCAACAAAGTAGTTCGCAGTCAGAAACGTGTAATAGATGAAAACGAGCGAAGGTAGACCGTAAAGTAAACAAAAACAAAGGTCCCGACTTGAGGGCAGAAGCAAGAGGCACTGTTCCAAACACCTGTTGCAAAAGCGTACCGCTCTTGTAGTGCTTAGAGCAATCACTATTCCAATCCGGTTGCTTTTTACTTCATGCGCTGCTTGTCGCTGCCACAAATTTAAATTGCTGCCTATCGCAACACTGTCAACTAGATCGGCAGTACTACACTAGTGACAATTACTACTAGGAAACATGTAAACGCTTGAAGCTCAGTTGCCAACCCCATGTAGAACAGCCGTTTCTACCCACATACGAGGGACGTATTGGAAAATTTTCCACTAGACAAAACAAAGCTTCGTTTTATCAAGTGGTCCGTTGTACGCAGTCAATGGGGGGAATTTCGCTTTGGCGGGGAGCGAAATCTCCATATCAGTGGAAATTAACTTGTCGGCTTTGCTCACTAAAATCTGCATAAGTTTTAATACATATGTGAATTTCTGAATTTTTAGGAGGAAAATACTAAGATGGACAGACCAGCTACAGGACCAGCGGGCGGGATGTTTTCGTGTACACACACTTGACGAGGAGAACCCGAGGAACAACTGCATCAAGCCAATAGCAATGTAAAGTAAATTAATTGTATCTGGCATGTATTGGGGACATTCCGTCCTAGCAATACTGAACTTGTTCTCAGCGGCTGCTACTGCTGGTCCTACGCCTGCAGCTGATGTACCCTAGTCACCCAGCTGACACTACGTGTATCTAAAGCAGGCGCAACCTAGGTGCATTCCTCTTAACTAATATAGGAACCATAAAATACCGTCCTCCAGTTAATAAGGATTTAAACAGCCGGTTTCTTAAAAGTCTCCCCCCTCAAAGAGCGGGTGTGCCTGGGCCCCTCGTCGTCAACGAGGCCTGCCGCGGGTTGGCTAGAGCCCCATGGTCTGTGGACTGAGACACTTGTTGCCCATCCGACTACAAGTGTGGCCTAAAATCTCCATATTGAATATTAACTATTCTTCATAGTGTGATTTATGACGAATTCACTCGACAGGGAGCCAGAGGAGAGCCCATTGCAGTGCCCGTGCACTTCAGCTGAGGCCCGCGGCGGTCTTTGAGCAGTTCGCAGTTCTGTCCTTTGCTGCACTATGCCTGCATTTAAGTGTTTAAATTACCGTTCACTTATTTAATATTTATTAATAACCTTTGAATTTGTTTCAACTCTTGCGGCTTCTCAGCACCCCATTTAGCAGCCAGAGCACCAGTATCGACGGAATTGTCGTCAGCAACAGCATCAGCATCATCTCTCCTCCCTTTTTGCAACGACCGCAACCGCAGCAGGAGGAGAACCTTGAGCAGGAGCAGCAGCAGCAGTATCATGAGTATCTGCAGCACCATCTACGATGTCTGGCTCAGCCCCTTCAGTATTTCCTGTCCCCGCCCAGGTTTATGTTCGCTTGCGCCCCCCCAATGTATCTACAGCTGCATCTGTCGGGGGCCCTCTCTATTCTGTTGACTCAGAGAATTCTATTTCAGTCGAGTTGCCAGATGCAGCAGAAACCCAAACAGCACAATCTCCAGATAGACCCCCCTCAGATCCATCTGCTTCCTTTCGCGTCAGTGGCAAGTGAGGACAAACCCTAAACCCCAGACCCTCATCCCAGCACTCCTCAAAACACTGGCAGAAGGCGCTTCCTGCTTGCCTTTATAGGCCCCTCTAGGTTATTTGCATTTATCTAGTACTCATACAAGGGTATATATAAACAAATAAACGCCGCTACGGGAGGCCAGTGAGTGCACAAACCCCGCTTATTGATCTCTGTGTACATCTTTGCTTTTATACATGCATGTTCACATGCTGTAGTTAAGAATACTCAATCAGCACTTGGTTGTTTGCCTTTAGGGTTTTCGATGCAAATACGGGAAATACTGCACTTTATGTCAATACCCTCCAGCCTCTTGTCCTCTCATCTACGGAAGTGGGTCTCAATCCCTAAACCTTACGCCCTTGACAGTTGGGCTCGTAGCCCTGCAGGCGCCCCTACCCCGCGCGCAATTCATCCCTGGCCCTCCAGACAAACAGTACATTGTCGCTGCTACAGTGTCTGGTGCTCCTGCTGCTGTTCTTGTTGTTGCTATTGCTTGTCTGGCTCTTCTTTTAGGGGATTAGCAGTTTGGTAATCGCTTACGGGACTTCTGGCAGCGGGAAATCGCATTCTCTCTTTGGGTCTCTTCAATCCCCAGGATTGATATTTTCTGCTCTTTCCGATCTCTTTTCCCACATTGCCTCTTACAACAATTCCGTGTCTGCCTCTGCAAAACCCGTACCTTCTGCCATTGCAAACCTGCCGTGGGCAGGGCCCCCCGTGGGGGCCACCAAACCGTATTCTGAGGGCCCCCATAAAGCGCCCTTGGAACACTCCCCCGGTGGACACTCTACGAACCCTTTTGGCGGTACTTCAAGGGAGTATTCTCCAGGCCCCTCTGAGGGGACTTCTACGAAGCTTTCTGGGGGTCCCGTCGGGGGCTCCTCTGATTTACAACCCAAAGGTTCTTGTAAATGCCCCTGCGCGGAGGCGGGGGTACTGGGTTGCGAGTTTAGTGTCTGTATTTCGAGTGTAGAGATTCGGGGGGAAGAAGTAGGGGATCTGTTGGGCGGCTGCGAGGGGCTTTATTGGCCAGGACAGCGGCTTCCGCCTGTGGATCTGAGGGCCTCACTGGCGCATGGAAATTCAAGAGAAGGGCATGGGCTCTTCAGACAAGTTGATGTCGCTACATTGGAAGAAGCTGTGCAGGTCGTGGCCAGGTAAACTGGATGGAATCCCAGACCCTAAACCCTCTAAAAGAGTAAATATAAAACAAATATATACTGATTTATGCATTTCATTTATCTGTTATTCGTTTATGGATTAGGTTTTTGTTCTTGTTTGTTTTTGCCGTGTCGAATCTGTTTTATGTTTATTTATACGGTTTGTAGAATATGATTTTGTTTCATTCTTTTGTCCATCTATTTGTGAACGCCTTATTGTTTACCTCTGTTTGGTTCTTTTTCCAGAGCTGCTGCCTTCAAGAAGGCGAGAGACCTTGCTTTGGGCAGCGAGGGGGCGAACTTTCTCCTCAGACTCTCTGTGGAGCGCGCATATTGCCTCATTTGCCCACAGCACTCCCCTGCAACAGAAGCAGCTACAGCAGACGGGAAATCGACGGGGACAATGCAAGTAGACGAAAATAGACACACAAAGACTGCAGATCCAAAGAATGCAGTTACAGTTCTGAAGGCAGATATTACCTTCTTCGAGGCAGCGGGAGTAGAGACACTCCTTCACCAGCCCTCAGGTCCGTCTGCCTGGATAATTCACTCTTGTTGCTTTTGTCTCCATCCTGCGCTTCACAGAAGCAGCATATGGAGCAGCACCTGCAGCAGCGGCATGTGCACAGCAGCAGCATTTACATGTCCAGCAGCAGGACCCCTACCAGCAGCAACAGGAGCAGCAGGGGCCCGGGAGGCGGGTTGCGAGAGACTTGCTGTGTTGTGTGCTCATTTTGTTTGCTGATATCAGGCAGAGCAGTAAACAGAAGCTTATTTTATTTGACAGAGTGTCTGCTGCGACTGTCGGAATCCCCTGAATATTTAGATTCCTTTGATTGGGGATCATCTGCAGCGACAAGTCTCCTACGAAGTTGTGTTGAGGGGCCAAGCGCTCTGCTGCTGCTGACGCCCCTTAGCCCCTGTCCTGAGGCACTCCCTCCGTCTCTCGCTGTCTTGCGCCTAGCCAATGCTGTGTCCAACATATGCAGAAATGTCCAGAGACAATTCATCCAGCCGCAGAAGTATGCGCACAAAGAGTCGCGCACACATACTCTTGCCGTCCTTGAGCTTTTGCTGCTGCTTCTACTAGTCCTACAACTCCTGCTACTACTACTGTTGCTGCTGCTGCTGTTGCTGCTGAAATGTTTCTTCTGTTTTCCTCCTTGAGGGGTCACGCATTGAAGGAGGCCCCGGTGAGGTGTCTGTATTGTGATGTATGCGTCTGCACTCCCGGGCTGGCTCGCTGAAGCAAACCCAAACACTAAACTCGAGTACCCCATAACGCGTTTCTGCCTGTTTCAGATCTCGGCTGTTCCTGCTGCACCGCTTGGTGCTACGGGAGACAGAAGCCCTTTTTCTTGGTGTCTCATTGTTAAGGAGACACCAGCAGCTCCTGCGCCTAAAGAGGCAAAACGAATGGTGGCTCCCAACAACGGAAGAGAGGCTACGGGATGTCGGAGAAAGGAGAGAAAAGCTCAAGCAACTCCAGGACAAGGCAAGTATTTTTGAGGCAGTAGGGTTTAGGGTCTATGAATTAGGTTTTAGGGCATGCGGGTTGCGGTTGGCCGCTTGGGATGTGCACCTTCGGGTTTGGGGTGGATGCGGAATGTCTCGGATTAGTTGCACAAGGAGGATTTCGGGCGTAGGATCTGCTGAATTGAGGGTTTATTGTCTATGCTTTGGTGTTGGATATGCAGATTCTTGTGGGGGGGGAGGGAGACTGGCGACTGCTCGAGGGATCTCGGGTTGTTCGCCTGTGCCGCATGCTGGAGCTTCTGCAAGGCAACAACAACTTGTTTAGTCTTGCTCTGGCTGAAGAAGCTCCTATGGAAGATCCGTGCCAGCTTAAAATGCTTCCTGTGGGGCCCCCGAAGGCCCCCAAGACCCGCAAAGCTAGCCCTACACCCCCTAATGTTCCACCGATCTCCCTCAAAACAAAAGACAAACCCGTGCAGTTCACGCCGATTGCCGAGGTGCCTATACACCTCTGGGCATCTGCAAAACCAGCGGCAGCAAAAGAAGCCAGGGATGACCCCATTAACCTCACGGCCCTCCACTTCGGAGAAGATGAAGAGGAATCCCCCTACGCGGGTGAGGTTCCCCACTACCCTGGTGAAAGGCCCAACTACACTGAAGGGGGGCCCCCGTATCCTCCACAAGGGTTCGGTTCCGCAGCTATTCGCCGTCTATTTAGCAACGAACATCAGGAGGGATCCTCTCCTGGCGAACATACACCACAAGCAAGTGGAGCAACGGGACCCCCGAGCGACGGTGAGACGGGCACTGAGCAAGGGCTCCCCCAGCAGAGGCGACATAAAGAAAGTCTTCAGAGGGAAGCGCCGAGGTGCCCCGACGATCCTGCCCTGGAATTCCTCCCCCATCAGAGCGGAAGCTCCACCCCTATGAATTGTATGGCCCTTGCTGCAGCAGAGACAGCAGCAGCAGCAGTTGCAACAGCAGCAGCAGCAGGTGGGTTCCCTGGAAATGGGTGTAGGCAGCCTGCAGAGTCATGTGCTAACCAGTTAGGAGTCGGTGCACTGGAAGAGGAGTTGGAGGGCGCCGCCTGGGGGCAGCTGCCTGCTGCGGGTCCCCCGTCCCCTCTTAGTGTTCCAGACAACTATGCAATGGAACGCCAAGGTGTCTCCCCCCCTGCAACTCCTCTCTCTTTAGAGTCCGAAGCAACACAGGAAGGAGACGCTGAGGGGGAGCACCAAAGGCTCTTCTTCAAAGTCCAGCTGAGACTGAAGGCGTCGCCTCCTCTCGCGCAAGGGTCACCCAAGAGGGCTTCCCCAGAAAGGCCGCAGCAGCAACAGCAGCAGCAGCTGGTCGTACACTGCATTGAAGAAATTGACCACGAAAACCGCCGGGCAAACGCGAACCTGTTCACCCCACGCTTCAGCACAAAGGGAGACGGGAACGGAAATAATCCCCTCCAGGTGGCTTCCAAAGGCCACCTCCCCTCAACATCAACAGGCCCCCACACAAGCAGCAGCAGCAGTAGCTCGCCTAATGGTGGGAAGGACAGTAGCAAGGGCTGCAGCCAACAGGGGCTTCCAGAAGAAGGCAGGACGAAACTCTTGAGAGATGCCACTGCACTTCGGGTGAGTCGGACCTCTAAAGCTCTAAGCACACCGGCAAGAAATGCTGGCAACGTGTAAGCAATGCATGCAACGTGCACTCTTGGCCTCTCTGTTCCCCACCCCCCCACTCCCCCCCAAAATCCAGGAAAAACATCGAAGAGCAACATTTGTAATTAATCTGCATGTCCTTTTACACCGCCTAAAGAATTTAATGTTGCATCCTTTAGATATTTTATTATTAGAGGACACCCTTCGTGTGTAAACAGCGATTAGAGCCTGGTTGCTGCTATTGTTGTGAGCAGAGCGAAGTGTTAAGCCTTATACAGGACAGTCCAACGGAGAAACCTTGGGGGGCCCCTCGGTTCCGCAGATCTCCTACCCCTAAACGGGATCCCTGCCCTTCACCTCCCATTCACTGCAGCAACAGTGAGAGAGAAGTGGCCCCATGCCAGCCTGCTGGCTACAGAAACTCCCGTGAGGGTTCTTCTGAGGGGCGGCCGAACACTCGAGTCATTGGCCCCCCACAGCATCACAGCAGGCAAAGTGTGCAAACTCCAGACTGGGGGTCCCCACAGGGCCCTGGAAGTGCGATATGGGAAGGTGGGGTCCCTGCACCCAACCTTTACTGCGTGCATGCCCACGTGCCACTGTCTCCTTCCAATGTTGCTTCTCCCTGCTGGGGCCCTTCAGCTCATCAGGGAGCCCCCAGCCCTCAACACGGATGCACGCAGGTTATTCAAATGCCATGCGCCTTCCCTCCGAGTCCTTGGGACCCCCCAGCCACCTCAGTGCGAAAGGTGACCCGGAGCAAGGACCGTCCCGCCGCCTGCATGCAACAGCGGGCCGCTGAACACCAGCAGACAGCTCGGGATGCTCAAGTGGCAGGCCTCTCCAGGGAGCCCCCCAAAATCCCTCAGTTGACTGAAGCCGATCGCCGGTTGCCGCACTTTCGAGCTGGGAAAGGGGGGGCCTCCTGGGAGGTCCCTGCCTCTCGTTCTGGTACAGCTGCAGCCCGAGTTGCAGCAGCGGGTGCAAAAGCAACAGGAGCAGTAACAGGAGAAGACGAAGGCAACAGCTTCTGCCTGCCGGAGGAACCAACGTGGCGATGCAGGCCTGCAGACAGCAAGAGCGACCTGCTGCTCCAGAGTTCATTGAGGCCATGGACGCGGAGGGGACGTTCCCCTGCCTCTGCTTCGGTTCCGGCTGTGGCTCATCGCGGAAAGGAAAGGGCGAAAGGCCCCACTGCTAGTCAGAGCAGAACACCAGCACGAGAGGCCGGTAAGGGCTCTCTTGAGCCAGCGAGGGGCCCCCATCCAGCAGCGCATGCAGCACGCCCGCCTCAAACTGTACCTACGTTTCAAGCTGCTCATAGACGACAAACTGCACGTGCAATCCCACATGGGATGCCTTTGCCCCACGCTGTATATACACCCCAACCTCTCGGCTTTCCTGGGCACTTCAGGGCCCCCATCTTTGTCCCCTCGATTGCAAGGGGCGCTGGGGCCCCCTTGGTGCCCCCAAAACCCTATGAGCTGCAGTTCAAGGGCCAGGCAGTGCTATGTGGCGGCAGCAGCGACAGGAGCAGCTCCTCAGGGGGGCCACCGTCCACTGTGAGATCCTCGGCACCTACAGAAAGAGGAGATTCTGATGGAATAGACAGTCAGAAGGAGATTCCCCGGAGCAGCGCGCAGCCCGTGGCATCACCTGCTGCAGCAGCAGCACTTTTTGCAACACGTGCTGCTGTACCAATAACTGCAGCACCACAAAATGATCTCACCCCCCCCGCCGTCACGGGGGCCATCCTGCAGGGCCGTGGTACTAGTGCAACGATCGGCCCACAACCGAGCCCTCATGAGCAGCAGCATGCGCAGCAGCGAGTGCCCCAGCAGCAGCAAAAGCAGCACCACCAGCAGCAAATTCAGGAGCAGCAACAGCAGCAGAACTTGCAGCAGCAACAGCAGCAATCGAACAAGCAATCGCACCAGCAGCAGCAGCAGCTCTTGCAGCAGCAGCATTTGCAGCAGCAGAACTCGCAGCAGCAGCACTTGTACCAGCAGCACTTGCAGAACCAGAACTCGCACCAGCAGCACTCGCAGCAGCAGCACTTGCAGCCGCAGCACTTGCAGCAGCAGCACTTGCAGCAGCAGAACTCGCAGCAGAAGCCAACTGAACGACGAGTAGAAGATGACAGAGCTTCCGGGGCTCGGGGGCTTCCGTCTATTGTTGGCGAACCCCCTTCTCTGCATGCATCGAACAGCATATCTGAGTCAGTCTCCAGGCCCACTGTTGCTGCAGCACGTTCTGCATGCATTTCCGAGAGGGTTCCCGGTTCTCTGGGGGCTCCCAGCTATCCTCAAACAGGAGGCGTATCCTCTCGTGAAGCTGCTGCAGGCGGCCAAGTGATTCCCTCTGTAGGTCGGGCTGCTTCTCCGGTCTCCACTTACCGTCAAGAGGGTGCTGGGCTCCCTTCAAACCCTGCAGCATACCGTGCAGCATCATATCGTCCGGATCTTCATTCTCCTGCTCCCACCACTACCAGTTGTGAAGGGCGCATCGGGGGGCCCTCTGAAGCCTCTTGCCGCACCTCTGCACCTTGGAGCCCAGCATTTTCCAAGGGCCCCTGGGGTCCCTGTGGGGACGGCAGCGGAAACCTCACCATTGCGACTTGCTGGACTCCTCGGCCCCCCGTGCCCCCGTTGCCTGCGCGAATTGTTAATATTGTGAAGAGAACCCGTGACGGCATCGCCGCCGACTTCGCGCTGGATAGCGAGAAGCGCAGAACCGTGTACCCTCCAGAAAAGCCTCTCAACATCCCTTTGCCTTCCTATGGCCAAGGGGGCCAGGCTTCAGGCAGCGGGGCATATTATCTGCCGTATGAAAGAGGCTGTGTAAACGAAGCTGCAACAGCGGACGCTGTCACAGCAACAGTATGGGAGGAGGCAGCTGCCAGGGGCCGTTCTCGTACTCTAGGGCCTCAGCAAGCTTGGGTCAAGCCTGTCTTCTTCCCTGGGGTCCCACAAGGAGAATGGGCCTCGCACCCCAGCTCGCGACCTGAGGCGCTGTCAGCGGACCCCCATATGCGCCATCCAACTGCGTCTGCGTGGGGGCCCCATGGAGCCCCTTCCATGCCGCAAGGAGCGGGGTCCCCAACGGTCTTATCTTCTTGGGGACCTCAAAGAGCTGGCTCAGGCAGTGGCCCAACAGATAAATGTAGGGGCCTCCCGAGGGGCCAGCGAAGCTGTTCGGTAGGGCCATCGCATGCTCCTGTCCGTGGGTCCGCAGCAGTTCGAACCAGCAGCAGCTCCGCAGCCGTTAATGCTGCTTGTGCAAATGGTCATGAAGAGGTTCGGCAAGGCGATTCGGTGCCGATGGTTCCCGCTGTAAGTACACAGGAGGACATAGATGCGAATTGTTTTGAAGATTGTTTGGCGCTGCTGAATGCTAGGGTCGGGCGTGCGTACCACAGGAGACCCCATCTTCCTCCAGGCCAAACCCTTGCGGCTCCCCCTCCCTGCCCCTTTAGACGCAGGTGATTTGGTGCTGCTGCTGCCGCCGCAGGAGATTTTTTGCTGCTGTTAGTGTTGCTATGTACAGCAACTCTTGAAACCTGCTGCTGCTGCTTTTACATGACTCTGCCTGCAGTAACACTCCTCGCGGCTGTTGCATTTATTGGTGTTTATTGCTGCTGTTGCTCCTGTTTCTACAAAAGTGACTAGGTCACAGCTCGTATTTGTCTGTATGTGCTTCTGTTTTGACTGTTCCAGGAGGAGTGCTTCTCGCGCCGCCAACAGGGGAGCATCAGCCCCGACTGTCGCTGCAGCCAAGCGCACAGGAGACACGGGGGGGAGCTGTGTAGCCCCACGCGGCTGCGAACTGACGGTCTCCTGTGGTGTGGGGTCTCCGCAAGACTGAAGTACAAGCAGTCTACTGCAACAACTGAGTCGTTGCTCCCGGTATAGATGAACACTTCCCCCTGTAAATGAAGCTGAGGTGTATCTGAACGGCCGTGTGAAGCCCATGTTACTTCAGGGTTCAGGACTTAAAATTTGGTGTAAGGTTTAGGGGATAGGGAGTAGAGACTAGGGATTCGGTTATGGCTGCCTCAGCCTCGTGGGAATCATAGCGGGAAATTCGGTCTGAACATCAGGTGTCAAGTTTAGGCTTTAGAGTTTAGGCCTTCAGGTATATGAACGCGGGAGACTGTCTAGGAGTGGTAAGTGGCGGACTCCTAGGTTATGGATGGTGCTCCTGGTATGTCAGTACATGGAAAGCATAATTGGTGCCGTGAGGTTGACGGCTTATGGTAGGAGAATACACATGTAAACGAACATATTAGCAACGTCTCCCTTGGCACCCCTCTCATCACTCTTGCTGCCGGCGACAGCATTTTGGGTGCCGATTTTAGGAGTACGTAGTTCGTCCCCCCGGTCCTCTGCTTTGTCCAGGGGACAAACATACCCAATCGCTACGCAGCACTAAGCTCATGTAGCGAGATACAGTATAAATTAGCCATGTGGAGTGCAACTCGCGAGGCATCCTGCAGACCCCCTGCGCACTGACGGAGCTCCGCATCCTCCCATACGTGTACGCAAAGGATTCAGTAAAACAGAATACGTGGGCAAATCCAGAAATAAGACTCTGCAATGACTGGCTTTCTGTGGGTTTTTTCTTCCTTTACTGAACATGCACCCCACGCGACCCAACCTTCCAGTGGGTGACCATTGGGTTGGCGCGAGCGAACTCCAGCGTACGGGGTCAGCTGACGACCTAAAAGGAATAGCACACATGGTTAGGATGAGAATATTAAGATTAGTATTTGCAGATTCCGACGTTTAAGTTTAACTTTACACGTCCCCCCACCCCAATAAGTAAGAAGACCGTCAATGCCCACGGTGCATTCGCAGGAAGCAGCCTGGAGCCGCTGGCACACGCGACACACATTTGTGGGAAAGCATACAGAAATATAGATATCACCCGCTTGAAACCTTGCAGTTAAAGGTTAAATGTTTGCTGTCGTCGAATAGGTGCTAAATGAAATATCAATCCAATTTATTTCCCGTCGCTCCCCAAACCAAGGAGCCAGAGGCTGAGTGTGAAGCATAGGCCACGAGAGCCACTGGAGTGTGCCGTCGCATAGAAGCATTGTATTTCTGTGTGCAATGGAAACATAAATCAAACAGTTTGCATTTTAGTGGGTGAAGCATGGAAGGGAATGGAAAAGGGGTGGCAGAAGAAGCATGACGCATGGGTGCATTCTTGCGTGTGCAAGCCACGAGGCGCCTCTCCCCTTCAGTACACGGAAGCAGAAGCCATGGCAGTAAGAGCAAGAGAGGTAAACACGTTCACCAGTTGATCTTTTCGGATTTTTCTGGTTGCGATTAAGAAGTTTACCTTTGTAGTGTTTGCGTCTTCAAGAGGAAAGCTTGTTAGGCGTGGTGTTTAGCATTCGTCTGCAATTGTGTGGCGATGTCTGAGGTGAGGAGTTAGGCTGGGTTTCATGCGTTTATGTTTGTTTTCCCCGCTGAAAATGGAGTCATTTCGTGTTTATTTTGCAATTGTGTCAGTAGAGAGGAGTGTTTAGACAGGGCAGGCAGGAGAAGACGGGCAGTTGCACACGTACAGTAAAGCAGGGAATATTGTGTTTAGGGTTTATAGCGTAAGCCCCCACCCTGACTCTGCGCTTGTAGATGTTGTTCCTACTTCACTGGGGGCTCTTTTGTGTCCAATGGACGACTCTCTTTCTTTTGTGGGGTTGGGTCCGTTGCAGCAGCAGCAGGAGACCCGCGACTTCACATCTCAAGCTTACGGGACGGTCGAAGAGCTGAGAAAATACATTGAAACCACGAGGGAGAAACTTGTCAACGACCCCCGGACGAAGCAAATGATTGACTCTGGAGAGGTATTTCGGATGCACCATCATACGTGTTAGTCTAGTTTTACGGTCCTTGGTTGAAGGTTTAAGATTTGTTTGACGTGCCTGCAGGCGACGTGGGATGAGGTCAAGTCGTACTTGAGGGAACGGGCACCTCAGCGCCTGATCTCTGCCGGCCCCACCACCACCACTTCAACGTACTCTTACTCTGTAAGCTGCGAACGACAACAGCTGCTGGTCGTAATCTATGAATACACCACGGGCATGCAGTACGTGGAGCGGTTGTCGTGGTTTGGTTTTTTAGTGGGTCTCCCCTTCAGGTGACAGTGACGTGGGGTTGTCGGATGTAGATCAGTTGCACCATTCTTTGTGGTACATGAATGAAGTATCTCTCCGTGTACTCGTCCACGCAAAGAATAGACTTACGCATATGCATGGATTCGGCGTACTTTTACACGTGTTCGATTGCGACGGACAGTACGGGCAGTAAATACAGACATCGCCCAGAACCACATATGGTCTAGGAGTAATGCTCATAGCACAGCATGGTCGTTAGCCCAGAGGAGACCAGGAGCTGAGGATGGAGGCACCTACAACGTTCGTTAACTTTCGCAGTAGACGCCACCGCCACGCTTAATTTAGACTAGGCTTTACTGCTTCTTGTTTAGGGTTTGTTTGTGCGCAGGCTGGTTTCTGGTGTCCCGTTACCCAAGGGGGCACGTTCACAGCTGCACCTAATACGGTGTTTGAGGTTGCGTGTGATGCGGAGACTACAAAGAAGATTAATTTGAGGCCTCAAGTGGACGTTGTGTTCGATGCGAAAGCAAATCAGCTGGTCTTTGGATTTGACTTGCCGGGGTTCAAGAAGGAAGATATCAGCGTTGAGACGGAAAACAGATGCCTCAGTGTCTCAGGTAAGCTAACTTTTTATTGGCTACAATAGGCCGCACAAAGCAGAGACAGTTGCTGCTGCCTCTGCTGCTGGAATCCCTCCTCCTGCTACTGGTGCTGCTATCTTCGTCCCCGAATTGGTGCCTCGTCATGTGCAGTAGCGTGTCTTGCTGCTGCTGCTGTTGACGGATTCGTTGCAGTGTTGCAAACATTCACATTCTGAACCAGCGCCGCGGATTCCGTGTGGACTGAGGGCAGAATGACAGTCTAAGAAAGTGATTGTCCGTCTTACATGTGCATGATACCTAATTCGAAGGTGTTGCGGTTGCTTCACAAACTGCACGCACGGTTGTAGAGACTGGCTTAGCTCCTGGTGATGCTGCTTCTCTTCAGGAAATCGGCCAAAGATAAACTTGAAGGAGGTGTATGGAGAGCAGATGAAGTGTTTGGTGGCTGAGAGGAACTTTGGCTTTTTTTGCAGGCGCTTTCAGCTGCCCCCAAATGCGATTGATGATACCGTGAGTGCCACGATGCAGGATGGGGTTCTGTTTGTTCGCATATCAACGAGCGAGAAGGCGGCTGGAGACAAGAAGAAGGTCAGCATTGACTGACTGAGGCAGCAGCGACACACAGGCCTCCCCAATTAATGAGGGTGAGGAGAGGGGAGAGACAGCCCAAGAGCGTAGATTGTTGTGAAAGGCCTGTAAGAATGCGCAGCGTCGGCAGCGGCAGCGGTAGCAGCATCATGAGTAAAGGTGATGCATGCAAAGTGTTTTGTTCATGCATCCATGTAACAGGAGATAAACGGGGGGTTTCTTCGCACAGCTGTGCGTCATGAGCTCGCATTGGGCCAGATACGAGTTTGCTGCATAGCTGAGTAACATTGTGTACAAGCATTGCAACCATTCGTGAAATCATTTAGCAGTGCGTGCATGCGTATTGTAAGTATTACCTTCGTTTCAGCAGCGCAACTTGGAGGACCGCCTCTAGCGTTGCATTGATGTTGAAGGCTCACACGTGCACAAGCTTACTTCAGTTTGCATGCCTCGCCATGACGGCGCATTTGCATTTTGTGCCACCAGTATATATCTTGAAATGGAATATGTTTGTTTGTGCGGATACTGTAAACGTTTACCACTATCCCGCCCGCCCCG
>NW_013566473.1:0-30064 GCF_000499605.1 Eimeria maxima | reverse complement strand
CACTTATGCTAGTCCTAATAAATCACCATCAACTACGGGGGATTCTGGAGCTTCACAGGAGCCCAACTGGAAGCTCCTCCAAGATTTCCTATAGAATCCCACTCATAGGAGGAGCTGAAAGCGTTGGATTTTTTAGGCAGTGAGTTTGACGAGACCCGGGATCCATCACGACGCTTGTGTGAATTGTGTGCTTTATGTCCACATCGCTTGTACGAGGTTCGTGCAAGCTCTATTCTGTTACCAGATCAGCTTTTTACATTGTAGGCAACTACCGTGTAGAGAGCTGCAACGACTAATGGCTCCTTGATGTCCCCTCAGTAGCGAGTATGCCTGTGTGGTATGAGTGTTTCCTTGTTCGGTGGATGAATTGACTTTGGCACAGGGAGTATGGGCTTGAAATAAACGCACTCTTATGAAATCGTATTTGAAGCACAGAAAGAAAACACCAGTTATTCATGTTGAATAGTGCAGAGGTTTCGGGCAGTCTGAACGGTTCAACCATCTGTGTTACACCTTCTCAAGGCCATGTGATAAGACGGTGCGATACAAACCTGCTGGCGAACGGAACACAATAACGCCTGTGCATAGCGGACGGCTTCGCGCTCCTCGTATTTCTCCGCCGAGTTGTCTTCTATGCCATATATATCGTTTCGTGCAAAGAGGAAGCTTAGGTATGCTCAGGACGTTGGGGGCATGCGCTGCCAGGACCTTCAGAGCACATGCGATATATCAACTTTTCAGTTCAGCAGTATTCGCCCTTTTGGTTGATCAGTTTGTGAGTTGAAAATGCAAGTGGTTCCAACTGTTCTACATGCGCATTATGCTGGCTCCACATTCGTAATGTTGTAAGGTGACTAATGAAGTTCCTCTACGGGACAGCACTCTGCCTTGCGGCTTGCGGCACGAGCAAATGAATGGCCCATGCTTGACGTTATATTCCTTAGCCGCGAGGCATCTCCACAGAATAAGGGAGTTTTCCATGGGAGACGTAGAAAGTACGTAGAAATTCTCCGATAGCAGGCGTCCCACGTCGAAACAGCTCTCTAGGTTGGGTGGCGGTCTCTATGACAATGCGGTGGCCCGAGTGCAAACCGCGGTGCCGCTTGGACTAGCAAAATATGGAACTACGACTGGGGTGGAGCTAACGACTGGGCTGGAGCTACTACTCACCATTATTACCGTGCGTGCCTTCAGCAACTTCTGCGTAGTGGTTAACTCGCTACAGCTAGTAAGTGCCAGCATAGCAGGGCTTCTAAGATAGGACAGCTAGATGAGGATGGCTGTCAAGCTAGGTAATGAAGTGGTTGCGTTTAAATGCCGAACCGTGTGTCTGCAGCACGAGGATTCCACATCCAGTATGAACCTGGCGCCTTTCGTATGCAGCTCAGCAGCGGATATCCCGCACACGGCGATCTTTTCTTCGATTGACTATCCGCCTAAAAGGTTGAAGCTCGCCTAGAAGGTGGAGGCAAGTCTAGTGCGTGGAGCGGCGCTACTTACTTGCGGTCTTACTCACATGCCACATGGCAGCTGGCGTTGCCTGCAGTACATGAAGTCGGATGCTCAGCTGTTGTTTTGAGCAGCTATGCTTCTCATGATTGACATGGCATAATTTGCGCTGTTATATGGGGGATATCCAGGACGTATGTTTGTTACGGGGCGTTTACTGTCCAGCACCCTCTATACCCCTGTTTAGGTATGTGTCAGTTGTGCCGATACACACTGACGCCTTGGTTAACAACCGACATCGTACAGGAGGAGTAATGCCGTTTTTTTTATACTTTACTCGGTTCAGTTATTCAGTTATGCGATTCCTACTAAACAGACATGTTGGGCTACTCGGCAGCTGGGCGATTGGTGATTTGCATGGCCTTGTGCAGATTGACCTCTGTCCCCGTATTGCCAGGACGCCTGTAACCTCTTTGCATAGGAGTCAGACAATGCCTATTGTGTACTAGACCCTCAATTATAAGGGTTTAGAGATCCAGCTGCTCAGCTAGAGCATCCATTGTATCCATACTACACACTACGAATGTGGCGACGGCTGCAGCTGGTGCTCTGCCTGCTCAGCTCCGCTGCTCGTTTCGCTTTCTGTGTATCCAGTGAGTATGTATGAATAGGATATCTATTATTAATCAATGTTGTATACATGTATTGTATACACCTAATATATTTGTTTATAAACTACCGGCATTATGCCGTTTGTTGTTTCCCCCTTAGCCCCCCAAAAGGAGAGGCTACTTATTATTTTTGTACATATATGTATATTTATTATGTTTTGATTTAGGATATTAATTCCTTATAATGAAGCTTTCTTCCCCGTAAGGAAGAAGTACGCTAACATCTCAGCACAATAGTAGATAATGCTTTTTCCTTTTTTGCCGCCCTTTTGCTTAGACTCGGCTAATTTTACTCTTTTTTCTTTACCTCTCTTGCATGCGGAGGCGTCTGCACAGGCAAGCAAGAAAAGCCTACCTAGCCGCCGTCACTGCCTACAGGGCAACAGGGTTAGTTCGCCATTCCCCAAGAGATACTACGTACCTGTTCCTGTTTAGTTCTTTCTTGCTACATAGTGCATATATGAGCCCTCCAGTGAATATTAGCTAACTAACATTTAGTACTGTGGGGGGCTCCGAGGGGGGCCCTGCTGCTGCTGCTGCTGTGCAGCAACTGCTGCTGCCTTCTACTCACGTAAATTCGCCACCGCCCCTTCCCTTCTACTGCAACACCAATCCAAGTCGCCGCAGGCGGGCAAATGCGACTCTTCTGGGAGCTAGTACAGAAAGAAAAGTTAAACATATCTTGGCTTCCTCCAGCAAGGGTGGGTGACAACGGATGCTGCAGCATCAACAGTGGCAGCAGAGCAGCAACACGCAGCAGGAAGCGGCAGGAATAGTAGTGGGGGGAGAACGATAAAGAGTATAGTGCTGGGGGAAAACGGCATAATTAACGAACGACATGAATACCTAGCAGCAGCAAATAGCAGCACCAGCAAATAAGAGCTCCAGCAAATATGAGCAGCAGCAGCAGCAAATTTCACCGCCACACACTAACGAGGCTAGCAGCAGCAGCAGCAGAAAAGAAATAAATAATAACAAATAAAAAGAAAAGGAAAAGTCTTCTTTTTGGTTAATAGCAGAGACAGAAAGAAACAGCAAAAGAAAAGCGTCTCATTTTAAATAAATACAATTAAAAGGGAGGAAAGGAAAGCGAATAAAATAAATGTTTATCTTTTTAGTAAATAAATAAATGAATAAGCTATTTAATTACTTAATAAAGAAAAAGAATAAAATAATTAAATAAGTAACACACAAAAAAAAATAAAGAAAAAGAATAAAATAATTAAATGTTTTTTTCTATTCCTTCTCTAATTCCTTTATAAAATAACTTGATGCCATACCCACTGGCGTATAACCATCCTATACATAAATAATTTAAAATAAGTGAAGTAAATAAATAAAATAAATAAATAAATATAATAAAGAAATATAATAAAGAAATATAATAAATAAATATCGAGTAAGCAAACAAGTAAATAAACAAACATGCAAGAAAATTTAAACAATCTAGAAAGAGAGGGATTTGGTTTGTAGTGTAAGGGTGTAGGGTGTATGGTTTCAAGGGTTTAGGGTTTAGGGTTTCTAGAGTTTAGGGTTTCTACTGTTTAGCGTTTAGGGTTTACGGTTAATGTTTGTCTGACGCTATTTTTTTTGTCTTCAGTCTCCGGCGCAAGGTCATCAGTCTTCCTATTAGAACGAAATGAGAGGAGCGTAGCGACGCTGAATAGACGCAAGACACTCAAGAATTCAGTCGTCCTTGATTTTTTAACAAGGCACTTTAAAAAATCAAGGACGACAGACTCCTGGAGTGTCTTGTGTCTATTCGACGTCGCGACGCTGCTCTCATTTCAGTCAACACTCGAACCCTAACACACCCATCCCTTTCTATTGTCGTCATGACAAATCCAACAACCACACCATCACCATCTCCGACAAGACGGTCTTCCTACACGTAGTTCACCACTCACACCTACAAACAAGATAACGTCGATTCCTCCTCACCTCATCCCTCTTGCCTTCACACCGCTAAGTCCTCTTCGAAGCCAGTACTCGTCTTCTGCACAAACCTTCCCCCTTTTCCATATGCCTTATTATCTTTTCTCTGCAACACCTTGGCAACAAACATACTGTCCTGAAATTTGTCGTGACAAGGCGGGAAATAACAACAACAACCTTGGCCTTTCTTCCCGCCGCACAAATGATGAGGCTCGGCTTGTTAGAATAACATGTACTACGCAAGAAGGCTGTACTTCCGTGCAACCTTAAAGTTTCCTTTCATGTTTATTACCAAATTTTTTAATTATTATTTTTTATTGTCAGCATTGAAAAGAACAGGACTGCAACCTTCCTTCGACCCCCAACATCCGCAGGCGACAAATGGAGAAATAACTGCGCAGGAGGCAGGAGACACTACTAACACTAGCCATAATCTGAAGAGCATTTACAATAATTAAAATTCATATTATCAATCTGACACGTTTATATCCTACATGTGTGCTGATACTGCTCCATATTCTCCGAGGCTCCACGCTGGCGCTGTGGTGCACGGCAATTGGTGCACCTATGTGCATTCCCATTGGTTACGGCGGTATGTTCCATGAGGGCTAGGAAAAAATTTAGTAAACATCTAATGTTCTTCTCATACATTAGATTCAGTGAAAAGAATGCAGAACACTGCCTATGGAAGCAGCCTTTTGGGCCTAACTGGAAGAATGAAGCTCGACACGGCCTCTCAACGTCGCAACGGGCGGTCGACCCCGAGCAAGCTGACCTCCCCAGAGACGTACGCAGTTTAGTGTACTCCATGTCATCTACTAAATTTGCATTCTTCGAGCCAATATTTGCCAAATTTAGCGCTTCATTGTGCATTCTCCGTGTCACTGAATGCTACACACTTCCTCACTTCAATCAAAATGTGCCCCCTTAAACTGCTCGTTCTCCTTTCTACACTCCCTGTTGAAATGGCAATAGCCGGCCAACATGAACGGGAAGCCGAATTCACCGCCCAAAAAAACAGTTTAGCAAGTGGACAATCTGTTCATGCCATCGCCAATTTGATGCGAACACTGGGGCGCAAAAATTCTTCTTTCACAGCACTTGGCACCTTGGCGGTAACTTTGGTTCTGGGATACCTAATCACGCGCTGTTTCATCGCCATGGCATCCCGTACAAGGCGAGAACGCGGAACAGTCTCACGAAGACTTGCATCCGGCGCCGACTACGTGTGTTTCGTAAGTGTTCAGCAGGCGTGCCCACCAAGAGAACTATTCCGTATGCTTGGTTGTTCTGCTGCTAGATAATAAAGGGAAAGGGCTCCTGAAAAGTAATCACATGCTGAGTTTGGCTGAGTGTGTTTTAATGTCCTCGCTCAGCTAACAAAATGTGCTCACTAAAATCCCAGCAGCTTTTCCCTGTAAACTGTGCACAATTCTATTCATCATGGCCATAGAGAATTTTGGAAGTCCTTGAACTGGATAACGGTACTTTTGTGTCCCACAGTGCGGGGCTGCGGTTAACTGGGATAGCTTTCTCAATCCAGTTTCCTAAACATACTTCGCCCAGTGCTGTGTCCATGTGTGTGTCGAGAACTATGGCCACAGGAGACACAGCCACCATGTTTGTTGTGTGGTTGCAGATATATCCTTGACTACCTTGTATTGCACAACTAAAACAGTACGGTTGGTGGAGCATGCGAGAGTGTTCATGCCCGATTTGTACAGGATGGTCTGTCCTGATTGCAAACACGCACTTCGCACGAAGTAACTATTCAGTGCTACACTGGGACGGAACAGTTATGGATCACTACACTGGGCTGACCGAGTGTATGCCATTATTGCGCGAGCCACCCATACATGCAGGATTTGAAAGATGGCGTGGCGGCGTTGTCCACCGTCAGTGGAACCAATCTAGACGAGAGTTACGTTTGTAAGGGCTGAGAGAGGATAACCAGGGCAGCGTTTGTACTTTGGGTCGTAGGTAAGGCTTGAGTACTTGTCTTTATGCGCACGTCGAAAAGCGGTCCGGTGTTCCCACTGGTGTGGGGTGGCGTTTCCTGGCTTGCTGTTTGCTCTGCTCACGTAGTGTGGTAATGTGGCTAGAGTAGTGCCGAGCATGTGCATTGGTGCTCACGCCTCAGACGAAGGGTAACGACAAACCGGCGTCTTCGACCTATAGGCTGGTGCTCAGGTCGCAGACGCCGGTTTGTCGTTACCCTCCGTCTGACGGTTGAGCAGGCCAGACTGGACCAGGGCATGAATTTTGGAGTTGCATTCTACTCCCAGTTTTCACAGTTCACAGCACCCTGACGAATACCCTCCACTGGAATGCAATTCCGCAGGAGGTGTCTTTGTGCGGCGTGAGGACTATCTCTTGATGGTGTGGCGAACTGGTTGTTCAGTGGTTAACAAGTCGGGGTGTCCAGAAGGTGGCATGCTTTGTGTCCGAAGGAATGTGAAGGAGGAAGTGAGTGTTATTCAATTATTGCTTTAGTAGAATACGGCGGTGACTTAATAGGGCTGCACTGGCCGGTGAAGCAGCCTGCGTATACAGATACAGCGAATAGATTGCTAGTTGTGGAGTGCTGCGTGCCTGAAGATGGTTGGATACATAAGCGGTAGAGGTGGAGGATGCTGCCCAGTACATCGCTGCTGGATCTGCAAAAATGTGTTTATGAAGGGGACGTATTGCGTGCATGCCAGCAAGGCAAGGCTAGGGGTGCATTTGTTTGGTGGTGACTGCCTTGTCAGGCAGTTCACAAGGCAGTGCAGAACTGGGTGGAGTGGGTAGTGAGCGGTTCGGCAAATGTTCAAGGGGCTGGTTCTACTGGTGTAGCGGATTAGGTGGAGTGGGTAATGCAGGATGGTCTGTTGGTATCGCGGTGCGAATAATTGATGAATGCAAGAGCAGCGGCTGTTGGAGTTCCCGGCAAAGCTTGCGCTTCGGAGAATTCAGACACTTATTGCTGTGATCGGCAAGTGCTCCCCCTATAGCCGTTGCCCTTTCAGAAATGGTTCCAACTTGCACTTGATTGCAATGAATTGGGGGATGTTTCAATATGTCGCAAACAGTTTGCAGCAAGATTGACAAAGCATTCGAGAGCAATACGCTGCTGCAGGGGAGAACAGATTCTTGACGCGTTTGTTGCCAGAGCACGGGGTGTAAGGGTGTTTGGCATGGAGTGTGGAGGAGCTGCAGGTGCGCTAGCATTGGACGTAGATGCCAGCTGCAAAGTCTGCGCCTGCAGTTTGAGCAGACCAGGTTGGAATAGGGGTAGTGTTTTTGAGTTGTAATGCGCGGCTGGTATAAGCGGTTCAACGCACATTGCGAATGCCCCGTATTCGCATTAGATTCGGCAGGAGGTGCACGTGGGCTGCGTGAGTAGTAGGAGCGCCTGCTCAACATGTATAAGGACGGAACTGTAACACTCTCATGGCAACCTACGACGGCCAAAAGAGTTCTTAAGTATTCGAAAGAACAACAGCGAGCGGGCGTGGTAAATTCTCGTTTGCCGGCGCTTGTTTTAGCTGCACGGTAACTATCCTGAATAAAAGGCGAGAGGGTACTTTGCCTAGCCGGCCAAAGCGAACCGATTAGTAGTTCTGCACATGCGTCTTGCCGAAAGCCTTTTTGAAACGTCAGCGTGATGGTGTAGGATTCTGCCGAGATGGTGCTGGATATGCAAAGAAGTGTTTACGAAGGGGAATGACGGCATGCATGCGAGCCAGGGTTTACACCAAATTGGCGTGACTGTTCCGGAAAGCGTGATTGTTCTCTACACTTAAATGTTGCAGGGTAGGAGGGTGGCCAGTGTAATGTACAGCCGTTCAAGGGCTGCTTCGGAAAAAGAGGGCATGCCCCTTCAGAAGAAGGACATTTGTGGACATTTACAGCTCAAATGGAAAACGGCCTGCGTTGAATAGCACAAGGGTCACGCATGTGAGATGTTCTGCCCTCTCTGACAAAGTCCTTGAACTAGCATGTTAACTTGCAGGCTGTGAGTTTCACCTGCATAGTTACGTAGGACGTGCAATCAATAGATAGAAAAGGCCGGGATAGCAGAGTACATGGATGCCCTTGCATATGGATTCGTAGTTCTTCAATGGTGCACCTCAGAAGACGGTTGAACGCACTAGCTGTAGAGGAGGAGTGACCTGCCTACCGCATGGCTCGCGGCATTGCGGAGAAGCGTGGACTCACCCGACTGTCATCCGCCCTACCCATCAGGCTAGGCTGCACTTTTGATGGCTCAGGAAATATCCGCGCTGTTCAGGTCCACCGCTGGACGCTCGACGACTTGTTGGACTGGTAGCGAAGAGTTCCGTATGGTGCTTCAATATGAGGTAAAGAGCTTACCTACACGGCGGTTGGAACATTGCATGGTAGTGCTTTCATGTACTAGTAGTAACGCAACCACCCACTGAAGACAACCTGGGGTTGAACGTTGGTCAGGAAGATGCTGTATAGACAGCATCTGCTCAGTGCACGAGGCTCAACACGCCCAATATAATTGCATTGTGTACGTCAGCGAGTGTGTTTGAATGGAAAGCAGGGGATTCTGTCCACGGTTGAGCAAGTGCCATTGGGGAAAGGGGGACGTGCTTGAGCTTGAATGTTGTTCCCTGCTTCCCATAGCCTATTCTCACGAGTGCACGGGTCTTGGGTTTTCAAGGTGATAAGTGGTGAATTCGTAAGGGAATCTTAGGTATTTTCGATAAGCTATAATAAGCAAAGGCCTTGGAGGGATACCTACATAGACTTCCACAGCGACTAAATTGGTAGTACTTCTATGGTACTTGTTTTAAGAACCTTGGGTGCAACAGGCATGACGGTGTAGTTGATTGTTGAGTGTATTGCTCACGGATGTGCAGGTAAATGCTCAGTAGCACGCAGTACAGATTGCGTTTCCACAAGGCTGGAATGCATTTGCCAGGTTGCCTGTACCGTATTTATCAAGCATGCAAGACAGTGTAGGACTCATTGGACTGGGTGGCGAGGGGCCCAAGAGAGGAAAACGTACCCGCTGCTATTAGTGCAAACGATTAGGCGGTCTATATGAGGCAGTTTAAATGTGTGTTGGCAGCGCCTTGCGAATAATTTCTGAACACGTGGTCAAGCAGTGATCGGTTTAAATGATATTTATTTATTGGGGTAGGAAAGCATTTATCGGCATGTTTGGTTCTCTCTGCACCTATTCTGTCTGCCTTCCTTATGAGTTCTCCCCAAAGCTTGACTGCAGCTAGTTGAAAGCTGCTTCAACGTGTGGAAGACAGTTTGCATACACAGCAGGCTGACTGCGGAGGGTATACCGACGGTTTATGGCTGTGGTTTGCGTGCAGTTTGCTGCTTTCGCGTTTTGCTAGGGATATAAAATTTAGGACGAATCAAATGCGCATACGCTGCAGGCATTCGTTTGTGTTATTGTTTCCCTGCACCTGCTGTTTGAAAAGGCTCTTCCGGACTAAAGCGGCCTTCTCCGCCTTGCGGTGCGAAGAATATTCGCAGTGCACCGTATTGGGTCAAACCTTCTTGGCACTCACCTTTATGGACGGATAGTGCGCTGTGTTGTGTGGGAAGCAGATATGCTCCTGTACCCAAATGGCACTTTTGAAGACGGCAGGTGATTGCACATTTCATCCCTCGTGTGGGTAGCGCTTGCTCAGGGATGGGAACCAGGAAGAAAGCGTTTCGTGGGTCCATGGAAATGATAAAGAGCAGAAGAGAGCGCTGATCTTTTTACATTTGTCGTACCAGGAACGAAGGGGCAAGGACATTGAGAGACGGGTGGGGGAGAAAGTCATTGATAGAATTGGTGAACGCGGGCTGTACAACGCCAGATTTCACAGGAGCCTCTCCTTCATAATTGCCATATATTGCTAGTAATAGGCAACATTTTGCAACTGGAATTGTGCTGAAGCGGATGCGGAATAAATACTTGTAAGCTACTGACAGTGCCCGGCGATCCGGAACTGCGTTGACGTCCGTGCGCACTATTTCCAAGCGCACGCGTGGTCTTGGCAGGTCTGTGCAAGAATCCCATTTTCCCTCATATGCTTGTTGCACTCTTTCCCTATAAAAGGATAGGAGCGCTATCGCGCGTGGCTTGCAAAGAAGGTTTGGAAATGAAATGTAGTAGCAAATTGACCAAGATTTGGTCTTTGCCTATACGCCAGCACATCTGAGCCGTATAATGAGCCTTTCTAATTGAACGTCGACGTGAATTACGTGCCTCGTAATTACGTGAATACAGCATGCATGAGCACATTAACAGCTAGGCGTTGCATATTTATGCAGTGCAAAACTAATGCAAACAACATAACCAGGACAAGCACCATTTGCAAGTAGAGTTACGAGTCCGACGAATCTTCTGTGGCTTCTGTGTTAAAGGCTTTGCCTCTGGCTGAGGACACTCAATGTGTGCGCGAATGGGCGAATAGGTCATGCAGGAGACACGCGGTTGCCATGGTAAGTCAGAGATGTGTGAGGCAACTGCCGCGGAGGCGGACGTGGGCCAGTGGGGGGTGGGTGTACTGTTAGGCCTAGTGGTGGTGCCTGGATCGTTCACAGCGCATCCGGAGAATTCGTCCACGGTTGAGGAAGGGCGAGAAATACTGTGGGACGCAATGCATGGAGCATTATTCGCGTGTCATTGCTTTGGTTGAGAGACATTTTGTGACATGCTCCATGCTTGGATAGACCTGTGTACGCATCACAGGATTAAACCTGGTTGGTGCTACTAAAGAACCGACATGTTCAAAGTCTTAGCATCATCAGCCACACCTTCAGAGGGAGAGGGCTATTTCATCTGGTCGATAACCACGCAACTCAAAGAGTAGAGTAGACTGGGGATCCATAGTGATAAGCATTTATCATATGTCCATATTCGAAATTTCCTCTGTGTCTAGGATTGTTGTTGGCTCGCTGAGATGCTCATGTACATGGCTAGGTCCTCACGTTAGAAGATTTAGTGGCAACGGCGAGCGTTTTGCAGGGTAGATGACAGGCAATGCCACGCTGCATCCTGTCAACGCCAAAAATAGGCGTGTGTGTTCATGAAATACGCCATTCGCAACTTTCCAAATGGTTTAAGCATGCATCTTGTACAGCGTCAAATTACCAGTGTCCTCACTCCCGGTTCGTGAAAGTGCACTTAGCTCTCGTCAGGTTTGCCTCACTGAGGGTGAATGCCATTTTTAGCACTGAACACTGTGTCTATCTGCAGCCGAAACATTGAAAAATGATACTTGCGCTACGATCGCTCCGGAAGCGCTAGCAGACAGGACGCACGGCTATACGAGCTGCAGGTTTATGCCAGAAATAAGGAGGATCCTTCCAGAATTCAAATGTGCGGCTGGTAAATGGTCGTTGTATGACACCGAATGCATCGAGTGTTGGCGTATTAGGGGATACCAGGTGGCCAAAGCGAATCTGGGCTTCAGGCAGTCCGACAGTAATATCGCATCGTCTCATACAGAGTGGAGGCCAAAGCGAATCTGGGCTGCAGGCACTTCGACACTAACCACTGTATGTGATTGGTGTATGACGTCATATCCAATTGCGGCTTCTGGAGAGATGCCAACACATGCTAATATTGCGGTATACGCGATGGGAGTGATATTAGAAGCGATGTCTACTAGAGCAAGGACTCGCAGACGGTAGGTGCAATTCCGCCGGTTATAGGTCTGCAAACACATCCGTAGTGTGTGTGTGGCTGGACTGGTTACACCGGCGTCTCGTACGGTGTGAGCTGGCTCGAATTTTGCTTTATTGGTTCGTGAAATACCAGCGCCAGAGGTAAGGTCGGTGAACAATGTTTGACGAGGGTTTTGTGCTCTGTTGCAAACGGCATATCGATGTGTTCTTGGTGTGTTTTGTTGAATTTCACGCTCCCACAGGGTTGGACATGCATAGCGTTTTGCCTGGTAGCGATGCGCGGATAGCGGCAGCATGGGCAAATAGCAAACCGGTGTGTAGTGCCCATGTCTTGCAGAACAGTTCCATAGCCAGTTCTACCAAATCTCCTGCTATTACACTACACGCACTGTGCCCCATATACTGCAGATTCTGGTCAGCTTAGGTGAACTGTGCTGTACAACGTCCGCTGTCACTGAAGCGGGAACAGGAAATATTCATCCTTGCCATGGAAAGTACTGACAGTGGCAGATGTACAAGGCGTTCACTGCATACGGCACCTGTGCACAATCTGCAACTCGACACGCTGTGCAGAGAGTGCGCGATAATTGGTCAGGTGCCAGGTCTACTAACCCTTTATATGACGGAGCACCATACGTGTATTTAACCGCGTAGGCAATTGCCAAGGGCGTGCTTCACAAAATCTCATGAAGGCATGGTGAAGACGTGCCCAATCATGACTCTGCAGCATCGTTTGTTTCGGTGTACCCGAATGCAGGAAGGACACGCGTTTGCGGTTGGTCATGTTTGCACGTTGTGTAGACCATCAACAGGCAAAGGTTATGAGAGGCCACTCGCCCACGTTACCGAGTGCGAGCACGATGCTGGGTAGGTGGACGCGCTCATGTGCCAAGCGGACGCCGGAGTTGATAGGACACATGGACTATGCGATTTATGCAAAATCACCGGAGTGCAAGTGCATTACAACCAGGGCATACAACCCAGTGCAAGTCCAACAAGACTGGAAATATACTCCAAAGTCTTCTGGTTCCTGGACTCCAGACCACGGCTTGTGCACGTGCAGATCAGGGCGCTACGAAGTCTTGTATGGCAGACGGAGCAGCCGGTCAGTTTACAATGTTGAGTTACACGCAGTTCTCTAACAACATTTATTACTTATGTTTACTGTTGGATCACAGTCAGACATGGTAGGCGATTGGATTGTGGATTCATTTTTGCTGCCATTAGAAGGATATGTATTACGCCTCCCCAGCGCGTTTTCAGAGAGGCGGTGCTGAAGATGGCAGGCAGGGTCAGCGTAAGGGATCCAAGGAACACACTGAACGTTATCTATGGTGGCTTGTTCTCCGTTGGCTCAGCTGGCGTGGATTGAGCACCACACGCTTTGAAATGCGCAGGCAGTATACTGCCACTAATATGAGTTAACGACATCACATTGAAGCTTCAAATAGCCACTCCACGCTATGTGCATAAAATATTCAGCATTTGTGCAGGGGGCTGCCACACCAACACATCTGGTGGTGTTAAAGTGGGTAAGCAAAAGCACGACAGCACCAAATACATGGAGGCTTCAATTAGTGTCGCCTAAATGATGAGATGGTTAACAAAGCCTGGTGCTATTCCTAACCTTACCCAGAGTTAATAGCGCTGGACTGTGATAAAGGCTATTTGCCTTTTTCCGAGTCTTAAGTGCAGTTTCCTGCAGACTAGGTATGTGTAAGGCGTATCTGCAGGAATATATGCGACTGTAAAGGTTCTCAACGCGCCTTGCCGAATTACGCGCGTTTGCAGCGGGTGCGCTGAGCTCCTATATCTTACTCCACAGGCACACAGGGTGGAATGCTTTGATCCTCTTGGTGCGTTTTTAAGGAATGCAAGTTGTGGTTATGGAAACGAAATGGACCCAGAAAGTGCGTTGGTATAGCTAAAAGGCCAAACCCCTATATGTACATTTCTTTCGCAAAATTTGTAGCCCACCATAATGGATACCAGCGCAGCAAATAGGACTACTGATTTGCGAATTCAGCAATTAAGATCTACCTGGTTCTGTAACCAAATATGCAATGCACTTGCTTGGATGTGCGGAATTTGCAAGAAATTTCAGAGCTCGCTGCCAATTTGGTGGGATCCGGGGTTACTCTGCACTGTCAGCTAGTACGTTTTCTCTCGGAGCCTGATATACTGGAGCGGTTGACTTTGTTCAAGTGGAACGTATGCCGACTCCTGGGAACAAGTGTGCTCTCCACCCTGTTCGTGCATCAACCCTCATGATTGTAGATCTCTTCGTACAGCTTTTCGAGTTGGCAGACGATCTTTTGATCTGCTCAGTAGGGGAGCTAGGACTCAATTAATCTAACCGCCAGCTCACCTGGCCTAGGCAAAATGGAACATTCCATAGACACGTCGACAGTGGTGCATTCTCAACACATAGTGTTTAGCTCGCAGAAACAGAATGTTCCACACTGTACGCACCCAAGAAGTTCGGACATGTAATGAAAGGGGCGTTTTGGAGTGTAAATTCAGCACTTATTTTCAATTGTGCTTTTTAGTCAAATGCTAAGGTGGGTGTGTGTGCTGGATTTACAAAAAACTGCGAAGTTTGCTGCCAGGTTACTGGACAGCACGGTGTCCCTAGACTGCCAGCTAGTACGTTTTCTTTGAGTTTGTCCCATGAGCTTGAGATGTTAACTTTGTTTCAGTGGAGCATACTTCGACGCCTGGTACCGACTGTGCAACACTATATACGCCTTGTTAAGCATTAGGCTGCATCTTCTCGGACAGCGTATCGAGTCGGCAGATGCGTATTTGTTCTTGTCAGCTAGGGAGCTAGGCAAGTATTAATGCAGCCGTCAGTTCAACAGAGCTGCGTAAATTGCAGAGACAACACGACATGAGTGCACATGCAGCATATATCTGTGGGACATTGAGTACATGCAACAATCCGCCTTATTGCGGTCCTCTGTCGATACCTTTGTTCTAGGGGACGGTTTGGCTAGGATTTCGTGAGATTTTCCGTCCCTATACCAAAGCTCCCCATCAGCCTTTAAGAGCACTTTCACCGCAGGTGCGGCTGATCGTCTTCCGTCAGGTTCCAGCATTTGCGCTATATTCTAGCATCATTTGTGCCAATAATAACAGAAAACGCCTTTCCCCCTTGGGCTGCTGGGGGCCCTATATCTCGGCCAGAAAGTGAGACACGCAGCCACTGGGCAAGTTAGTTGCTGTCATAAAACACTTATAAAACTTTTCGTTGGGATCCATGGGTGTCTTGCTGAACTGAATGGCAAATGCCGCCATGGAGTATATGCCTATTTTCTGTAGTCAAATTGTCTGCAGTTGATAAACTGACTTTGAAAGTGTTCAAGCATAAAAGAGACGAATCTCGAGGGAATTGTCTGCCTCCTACTGCGATAATGGGCAAACACCTCAGCCAGTATGCCTTCTGTCGTGTGGCCAGATGAATTTAACAATACGGTTGGCTAAGTGTTTCCCTTAAGCATTGCTGAGTGAACAAGATTTCGCTGACCCGCAATCCTGTGAGCCACATGGTTCAAAAAATGTATTGCTGCTGTACCTGGGAACAGCTGCCGAGTGCCGTCAGAAGCAAAGCTTACGATATAGTACACGCTTCTCATAGCACACGTGTAGAGGATTGGCTGACGCTTTGTGTGAATGGATCTGCTTACGCAGTTGTATGGTGTTCGTGGCAATCGTGAACCTGGAGCGCTACGTATGTAAACCCGTGTTATGGCTCTGCTTGACTAGCGAGTATCCCTTCTTCGCTGCCGAGAACCGTCCTTTAACCGTATCTAGGCGGTAAGGATCCACTTGAGACCACAGCTCATTGGTGTGAAAATCAGTAAACTTGGCATAATTTCTACATCACGACTGTAGGGACCCATCAAGAAAATGTGACCCTTTGCGTACATAACGCAATACAATATGGGGTCTGGAGTGTTGACCTTAGCGTGCGTGCGCGTGCAACAGAAGTTCCCGTGAACGCACCGAAGCTAACGGAAAGCGACATCTACGAACCCTGCTACCTAGTGTGCACACAAGCGTTTCGGCGAAGAACCGAAATTTCTGCTAGTTGCCGTTGGTTTCGTGAATGCGGCCAAGCTTCAATGTTGTGCGCGGCCATATTCTACAGGAATGTTTGAAAGACGTTTTACCCACTGCCAAACTGACTCGAACTTGGGCACAACGATGCGGCGACCGTGGTTGATTGTAGGGTTCGTGGGTATCCCGTTGAAGACAAAGCGTCTTCTAGGCCTATGAAGTACATTGGCCCATATGGTTAGAATAGGGTGCAGGAAAG
Organism: Eimeria maxima; assembly: GCF_000499605.1. Classification (NCBI taxonomy): domain Eukaryota; phylum Apicomplexa; class Conoidasida; order Eucoccidiorida; family Eimeriidae; genus Eimeria; species Eimeria maxima. The sequence continues at coordinate 14,038 of NW_013566473.1, read as the reverse complement.
CATCTAAGCCCATGGCTTTATTTTAGCCGATAATCACCACCGCACGGATGTGAATAAGGAGGCCCCAAGCAGGCACATTGTCTTGGGAGAAATCAGATCGTGCGTGTCGCAGAGAAGGACTTTTTTTGACATTTAAATCTCTATTGTATTTGTAGTGCTAATGTACGGTTTTGCTAGCAGTTATGTTGCTGTTACGTAGCAGGTTGCAGTGACACCCATAGAAGTAAAGAGATGGAGGCCAGTACCTAAGCACAGCCGCATGTTCAATAGCTGAGACAAGGCTCCCAACAGTGCGGTCTACCACAAATGACTTGAGGTGACTTTACTGGCAAGGCCTACCATCACCGCGATTACCTGCAGAACGAATACGTTTGTTACGGAAAGCAATGTTGCTACTCAAACGGGTGTCATTGCCGTTGCCTTCAATGCTTTTGCCGCTACCGCTTAAGATCGTAGGTTCCGCTCTGAAGCTTAAAAGATCAGTGTGGTGGCGCAGATGCGGGCGATTAAGGCAGCAAACATTATCAGGCTTCATGGGCATATCATGCAATCGAATTTGCCCCTTAGTTTCCCGAAGCTGTGTACCGGTCCTTTCTTACACTCAAATCTATTTACTGGGTTTGGTGCCCTCAAAATCAGGTCGTGGGTGTAGTTGCATTGAGCCTTCCTTCAGTGAGGTTTCTGGAGGCTCAGCAAAATTACCGGTGGACTCCGGAAGGTCTAACACTACACAACTCTTAAGAGCGGCAGGTATTGCGAGCGTCGTATAATAACGTACCAGAGCCTGTCCATCATCCCTTGCGTAACTCCACGTTTTAAAAACTCGCTTTGAAGACATCGTCGTCTCGGCATAGTTTTTCATTCTTCAGACCTCGGCTGTGCCTCCATGCTAAGTGCGCTTGACTCCAGTAGCTCGGAAGCCATGAGGTCATACTGAGATTCGCCTCGTGACCGATTAGCGAAGGAATTAGCACATCTCGTCTCTTGCACAGAGCTGGCCTGCAGATGTACTTCAGGGAAAAATCAAAAGGGGGGGCGTATCATGTTGATGCGTCAGGGAATCGCCAAGGTTAATGTTGGACCGTGCCCAGGGCGGTTGCTTGAGAATGGATCTTATCAGGGTGTACGTAAACAATTCAGAGTGTTTAGTGCCTAGAGGCATGTGTATTTTGCCACTTTCTCCAAGCAGCAACACTGAGGGATTGCCTTACTGACCTTCATGCATGATGGTGGGACAGGCTGTAGGTTGTTTTTCCTGCAAAGGTCGAGTGTATTATTGAGACATTTTTCGATTCCAGCACGAGCAAACCAGATATCAAGGATCATGGCATACGTTGGCAATCGCATGCCAAGTGAAATCACGCCCTAGGCCAGACGTTTGGCTCAATCTCTTGATCTATTTCAGGTGACACCTTGTTCTCCTGCGTACGTGCATGAACAGGGAGTCAGTGAAGAAACGAAAAATTATAATAGAGTAGCCGCTGTGCTCAGCACACGCACTATACTGAATCATGCATCCTATGGAAATCGAGTGAAGATCAGCCACCCGCAATATTTGTAACGTTCTATTCCTGGTAAAGGTCATTCCCTAGCGGCATTCCAGGGACTTCAAGCAAATAACCTGGGCTACTGAGCTCGAATATCTGACAGCGGAACATTTATTGCTGTGTTTTCTGCACATGCTCCACGAGTGGGGCTGAATGCAGACACGGACGTGCCTTGGATGCACTTGCCTTCTGCTGGGCTATCCACAAGGCGGTGAGTAATTCGCAAAGAATGAACACGCATTGGATACCCGCCATCCTTGTTTCGCTTCAAAAAACTGTCAGATATCCTCCAGTTGCGTGCCACATATCTGCAGTACAAGAAAGCATCAATTCATCCATCTGGCAAAAGCAGCATATGCCCTCGAAAATTGTGGGTAGGTCTACGCGCGGTATCCCCCTTTTGAGCTTCGTCATCTAGACCTACGAGTAGTTGAAAGGATGAGACGACGATCAGATTGTACGTCGGCGACTGCCACTAGCATGCTTCATGTACCATGCCGGATGCATGGGACGTCGTTTGGAATGTCGCTGACGTAGGTGGCACCTTTCAGAGCACGTGGAGCAAAGAGAAGACTCTAAAACAAGCTTGCAACTGATCCCCATATTCGCTTATGGTGGATAACATTAGGTTGTACGGCTCGTGTGGCACCCGTTTAGCAACTAGAAGATGTTTGCACAAAACCTGTGCGCTGTCCGGATGCAAAAATCGACGACTATGGGAGAAATGCTTTGTGCTCGCAATGCTTAGGGAGTGAGTGATAAGCCGCCATTTCAGTTTGTACTACTACGCGACCTAGTGTACCTAAACGTTTATTCATCCCCGCGCTAGTGTGCTCAGTCCGTGCAACTCGGTGAATGAGTCGTTGTCCTTCCTAACGTTTAGGGCCTGTGACGCAGGAAAGCGTCGAGCGTGGGAACTCCCTTCGTTTGCCCCCCTTCCTATCCAGGTAGTACGGAATGGAAGCGACGTTGTTTTATACAGTAACAGTTCATTGGCCCAGGACAGATCCGGTGTTGCCGTAATGGTACTGCGGGAATAAATACTATTGACGTTCAATATACATTGTCCGCCAATGCTCAAGCATGCCCTGTCTTGCTACTGACACAGGCTCTTTGGAGCTGACATTTCGAAAGGCACCCTTGCGTCGAGGAATCTGTATCTGCTTATGGGCTGCTTAGATATGCATGCAAGCCTCTGCGTAGTTGCACTGTCGCTCGGCCGACAGCAGCAGCGAGCGGGAAAAACCAAATTTGAGGATGGGATGGTGAATTTGCTCCATAATTGCCACATCGGAAATTCTACAAGAAAGTCATCGTCGTGTGTAGAAATTGTGTCTCATTTCAGCTTATTATAGAGGACCCAATGCTTGCATTGAAGTGGAATGCCTCCGCACATTTGATTGGACGGTCGAGAATTCCTACCGGTTGTGCATGCAGGCAGTACGCCGCCGGCTGCGCAGGCGGATTGCTTGACCAACGTGGCGTAGCCAAACGCTTTGTTTGCAAAGGTGCACCCGTCTATCCCATTGGGTGCCAACAGTAGTGACACTTGGTAACGTTGCTCCAACGACCCACTATGTGGGGCCTATGGCGAACAGATGGTGGGTCCCTTCTGCCTGCTGACCGACCACACCGTATAAATTTGGCATGGCTTGCTTACAGCTGTTGCGATCAAGGTGCCTCGTCGGCGAGAAAGAGTAGCAGACGCTGTGTGGGAGCTAAACCTGTGCACGCACAGCGACACAAGTCCCAGGTCAACTGTCGATTAGGCTTACGGTTGGGCGGTCCGTGAGTGAGGTCCAATGCCACTGTGAGGCTTTCAATGCTCAACTGCGCAACAGGGCGTGAGATTGGAAATAGGCAAATACGTATGAATGTAGCAACTGGATTTATGAAACATCGGAATGAATTTATCTGCATCTCGATTCGGGTGATTCACGAGCGAACGCCGTCCACCTGCATCTTTAGCACTGTATATGGACATTCGCTTTCCCCTGACATTGGCAAGGACAATTCACTACGGTCAATTAATTTCCAGAATTTGTCTCCGCCTGGATTTTGGACTTCCAAATCAAATGCTTAAGAGTTGTGGCACTGTGTAAAGCGAGAATCACTGCAAAGTAGCAGGATCCCCCTCTCCTTCTTCCCCCGCCATTTTTCTGTCCCACGTTTCGATTATTTTCTAGTGCACATTGATCTCCGCTTCCGCCTTTTCTGATGCGCTTCGTGTCTAGTGCAACGCGATGCAATGGAGTCTGCCACTTTTGCCAGCGTAGATAATGGGAACGTTGACAGTGGGGCCGTCTCGCCTGATTCCTGACTTTGTGCTTACAGGCTGTAAGAAATGAGGATCTGCAGCCTTAATAGAGGGTGTGGCGTTGTTTGTTCGCTGTCGGGATGTGAGTACAACGCCACCGATTTCCAGAGACCGTTATTGCTTATGTAAGATGCACAACATACGACGTCGCTGAAAAATACTTTACCACTCTGTTTAGGCAGAACTTTGTTTGGTTGCAGCTTACCGAAGCTAGAAAGGCCGCGATTTGTAGCTAGCAGCACAAGACAGGCACCCCATGGTTTGCCTGAAGATATGCATCTGGCTGCACATGGTGCACAGTCAAGCGCTGTCCGGCGCTTGCTTAGATGGCCTGTCAGTGGATCACAAGGTACCCGAAAAGACGTCCACTGTTGAGACGTCGACGAAGCGTAGTGCTGTCAGGCCTCCTAAACTGCTCTGTATGTTACGTGGAATTTCGAAGAGCTCTTGTGCCCCATGTTTTTATATCTTTTCGTGGACCTGCATGTGGTGTTCGATAATAAAATTCGAGGCCAACCTCATCTGCGCTCTTCTGCCTAGCGTTCTGAGAAAGGTCTTTTGAGGATGCGTTGCTACTAAGGTGCTGATTGATTGCGAAGCTTCAGCCTAACGAGAGCGGTGCTCTGCCGTTTTTGAATCACAGGCCGCGTTAGTGCATCATATGCCCAAACATTCAAACTTTAGTGGGGACCACTACCACGTCTCTGCCTTTCGCTGTGGGGGATTCGCCGGCTATGTATTCAGGGAGTACGCCAGGATTATGTCTAGCAGGACATTTCCGGGGGAGCCTGCTTGCTGCAACTTCCTGGGATTTCCAAAGGCTTCCCGAACGGTCGAAGAGCGCAATCCACAAATGCTACTGGTTTTGTCATCAGGATAGTTCGCCCACGACTGCATGAGGGGCAGATAGTGTGTTCAACTGCCTTGCTGCCCCTTCACACAGTATGCACGGCAAGTGGGAAAAAAGGCTGTGGGGTACATCTTACTCTTCGATCGCAAAGGTGCAGTAGACCACCCGCTGATTTGAGCCAGTGTAGTAGGCGAAGTCCCGACAATGCCAGTCCGCCTGGGGCTCAGGCATTCGTATACGTTGTTGAGGAGAGGGTCCACTTCCACCGTCTAAATGCCAATGTGCAACAATGCAACAGACCGTGAGACGAGCGCTACTCTCATTTGCGCGGGTGTGGCTTATTTCCAGGTTCCCTCTGGAAGCATGGATTTTGTGCACATGCGGTGGCGTTCGTGGGGAAGCATGCCTTTTGAGGATATGCCACGGGCGATTTCTTGGCATCAGCATGCACCGTTTGCTGTGGACAACCTAGTTGGTCGATGAGGGCACCTGTTGTAGCTCCTAAACGCTACTAGGCATATGCGCTAGTGGCTTGAGGAGGTTCGTACGGATGTCGGTGCAAGAGGATCGAGCTTTCTGCATAGCTTTAATGCATACAGCTGCTCCCTCGATTCCGCGATTGGATGGATTCAACAATCATATTGCATAGCTGGCTCTACCATACCTAATTCTCTTATCTCGACATGCCGGCATACGGGCACAGCGTTGGGAAGGGCGATGCCATTGTGCTCGTGGAGCTTGTACTTTCGCAGGAGGTACGCGGCGACCCAATACATCTGCAGCTGTCTCAGGATGAGCCACTGTCCCTGCATACACTTGGTGTGGACGTAACTGTATCGCTGCGTGTAAAACAGTTTCAGTGTAAGCCCCCGTTCATATCCGATAAGGCATGCGCTGCGATGCCAAATATGCAAAATATCGGTGGAGGGTGATTCTTGGAGGCTCAAGTGAAACGTCTTACCACGCTGTATAAACTTCGCACATAGTAGCTGTCTTAAACAGATATCAGGTGCCCGACAGCCGTTTTGAAAATGCGACGTTGCTGCATTGCGATATCATCCGAAATGCCCGAGCAGTCTCATGTAACCCACGCTAGTACACTGTCGCTTGCAATTCACCCACTGAAGTTCTGGGCGGCGCGTGACCACCTTTCTTTCAACTCTATTAATAGGCTGTCGCTTGCAATGCGCCCCTTGGATGAATGGGAAAACCTTTCCCCAGGGGCGAAGCGGCTTTGGTGTCTCCGATAGCCCCGTTAAACGCCGCATTGCTGCAGCAGGGTGGTGAATAAATGCTATCGACAAAGTTGTCTATTCGCATCGCAATTATCGTACAACTACATGGGCAACATTGTGGATGGCTGCCTCGAAGTTAGATGCTTGAATCTCCTGCTGGTTCTGTGTGCGGTGCTTGATTTAGAACTGTGCAACGCAGCATCTAGTTGCACCCCAGCTTTTAGGTGGTGAAATGTCTGCCGTGTATGCGTAACAACTCTGGAACGCCTTTACAGCGACACTCACGGAAAATTGTCAAGACTACATAGCCGATGAGTCAAATGCTGCCGGCTGTAGCGATCACTTCGCATTACACTTGATTGCAGTGAAGGTCCCAGTTTGCGCAATGAAGCGAATAGCTGCCACGCGTCGGGTGATCCGGTGTCGGACTGCCCCACCGGGTGTGTCCTCAGGGAGTAAGGTAGACGCAAAACAATTTACCGCTGGTACCGAGGTGTGGTTTTTTCTTGAGCCCGGCCAAACACTTTTGGGGCGGCAACCAGTCCTACTGAAGACTACGTGAGTTTATGAACGCTGTTTCCTCTCTTACTCCACTCAGAGCACTGGCTACATCGCTAACAGGTAGTACGTCCTGGTGTGCACGTGACTCACCAATCGATCTGACACAAAAATTGAAGTGTTGCGTTCTCGTGTGTGCCACCGATGCCCGTTCTAACAGACGTATTGACGCTTGGCCTTATGCTAAGCAGATGGTGTGTTTCTCTCACGTGGATGAAAAAGCCTTCAAAAGACATCTCAGACCTTGTATCCGGTGTTGGCGCGTCACGGTGTTCTCGAGAGCGAAGCCACAACGGACAACTGGATTCTGTCATAGTATCCAGGCGCAAGTACTCAGGAAATGGCCGCTTGCGTCCCTCCGGTATCCGGCTAGACTGTTGGGGGGAGGGCTCCGATAGCCACGCATTCCTATTAATTTTGGATCCTGTGAAAGAAGGTAAGACTGCCTCTAGACGCCTCTGTACAAATGGGACTTTGTTTTGGGGTTTCTTCGGGACGAGTGTCTCTCGGGCAGATTCGCCCGCAACAGCGACAAAACAGACAGCCTGGGTTGCTCATGGCATTCGATTACATTGGCCACTCCAACTAGTTGCCGACGAGAGAATTGACTGTTGATTGACTGCCTGCCTGTGGGAGTCCAAGCGGCAGATCCACTGGAGAGGGTCCATCGAACCTTTTGTACTAAGAAGTGACAAACCCACTGCAAAAGAGAAGAATCACCTGCTCTCGCTCTCTTGCTGGCGCGGATACTAGGACCTTAGACGGATTACGTACCCACCACACGTTCAGCCTCCATGACCCAAACGTGCTCGCTGAACACCTCATTCTAATGGGATGCGTCGATCGCAAAGCTTCTGTCGTGCACAGCAATGGAGACCAAAGCCTCAAGTGTTTGTATGCCAGCCCCCTGCCATTGCGAATGCAGCAAGTGAGAGATGACCGAATGTACCATTGTGAAGCAAAGGGGCATCAGCCTCTCCAAGCACCTATGTGGGCATAAAGGCGTCGTTGATAAATCAGTTCTGGTGCCCCTACCTATGGTTCTTCTACGTAAATGCATATATGTGCAAATGTCCATATGCTTTAACACTGCGTGTTTGGTTGTTTGTCGTTGTTGGAGGCGTAGGAGCAGGCACTGGTGTGGGGGACACCGCCCATACAGTTGCTAGCCCATACAACTGACCTTTCGTAGGCCTCCAAGACGAGGGGTTTTGTTCTTGTTGAGAATATGCAAAGAACAGCAGGTGCTGCAATAATTAAGGTTTCCAGGCTCTGGACAAAACGCCCCCCCAGAGGTGCATCACAAGGCGTCCGAGGCGACTGCGAGTGCAAACCCGTCCGCAAATCTGGGTGCTGGTAGCTAGACCTCCACTTGTCTTCAGCATCGCCTGTGCTTCGCGCATTGGGATGGATAGCGCGTTGACTAAAGGACGTGCAGGCCTGTGGAGGAACCGCCGCATGTTGTTGTGATGCTGTTCCACCAATACCTTTGAATGACTCGTCACACACTGGGCATTTATTCATAGTATCTGCATCTTCTCTAGCGAACAAGGTTGTGTAAAACAGGCCACGCGAGGATGGCTCCCCGAGTAGTTGACGATAACAGAGGCAACAACTGATGCCCACTGGAGCTCCCCGCATCCACAAGTGAATCTGCGTTCGCGGTGTAGCCGTTGAAATGCCTCAAGTGGGATAAGCCCTTGCATACGGACTGCCATGAATGGGCTGCGCGACGTGGGGTTGCCGGGCACTCCTCCGTATGATATATTGACGGGGATTCCGGGACTTCTCGAGTGGACAGGAAAACCTTCAACTCTCATGATGCCACTCTCGATCGCTTTGTGTGGGTGGGCATGAAGGAAGTGCGGCAGCCATAAATTCACGTTTCCGTAACAACAGTAGCCTCCCCACGGCACTCGCCCAGCCGTTCCACACACTGTGCGGCGAATGTCCGTAATACCAGTTATCTGCAAAGAGGAACGTATCTTCACTCATTTTCACGTCCCAATTGGCCCGCGTTTGGCCTTGGCTAGGTGGGAACCAGATGGTGTGTTGCATGGACACGCCGCGAGGGAATTCGACATGAAGTTTAGAAGCCGTGAGCAAGCCTGCTGGGTGCAAGCCGGTCTGCAGCGCAGTTTGCCCTATATATGTGTCTTCGTTCTCTAACCGATGTGCTCTCGATAGCATGATTATCAGTGCACCAATAACGCAGGTAACAAGATTAAGCTGCTGAGGGGCTGGTTCCGATATGTCCGTAAACGTATTTATTCTTGGCCACATGACAGAAAGTAAGACTGGCTCACGGCTAGGTATTACCCTGCTAGATCCGGGTTTCAATATACCCGTAAATATATTATTTCTCAAACGTATGACAGGGCGTGAGTCTGACTGAGGACGAGGCTTTGAGTAAATGTGACTTGCTGTTTGTTGGATCCCTCCGAATGATTGACTCTCGGGTCGATAAGCTGGCAACAGCCACTGAAGCGGCAGCCTGAAACCTGCATTAAAACACTTTCATTCGATTGACATTCGCGACGCTTACTGGATACGGACGAGCGATTTGACTGCTGATTGACTGCCTGCCTGTGGGAGTTCAACCTGCAAAGGCACGTTAGAGGGGACGTGGAACCTTTGAAACTAAGCAGTGTCAGCCCCAATGCAAAAGAGAGAGCACTGGCTGGTGAGCTGGGAAATTAAGTCGGTGGACGGTTTTCTTACCCACCAAAACAATTCAGCCTTCATGCTCCCTATGCGGGCGCTGACCAACGCATTCCAATGCAATGTGTTGACAACAATGCTTCCTTTGTGCATCGAATCAAAGCACCATGTGAGGGTACGCCAACTTCCCGCAATTGCGAATATAGCAAGTACGAGCTGATTGAATGAGGCATTGGCAAGCAACTGATCTCTAACCTCTGCGAATCCTGATGTGCGCATAAAAGTGGGGGAAATCAGTTGTGACGTTGTGACGTCCCTACCTGTGGAGCCTCTATACAGATTCATGCATATTATTTACGTGTGGTCGAATGCTCATGTACGACATGTTTTGGCAGATGTGTTGAATGTTGGTTGTTTGTCGATGTGGGACTCCGAGTGGGCATTTCTATGGAGGATGGAAGCGCGCTCGGTTGCTCTATGGGTATACGCTTGGCCGGCTTTCGTATAGGAATTGTAGGGGTCTTAGGCAAACAGTGCTAACTCCAGTTACACTGCTAGCTCCAGTTACGTGACCTCGAGGAATGGCATTTCGTCCTGATGGGGGTTTTGTAATTTGGGGTTTGACGGCCAGCTAGTGTGTTGCCTTGGCATACTGTCCGGCAGTTCGGCATGCAATTTAAAAGCTGCGTCATACGATATGATAGCTCTACTGCAAGAGAGCCGAATCATCTACTCACGCAGACTGGAGGGAGTGTATATTAAACGGTTAGACGGTCTACATACCCACCACACGTTCAGCCATGATGCTCCCTAACATGGGCGTTGACCAACTCATTCCAATGGAGTGCTGCGATCGAGATGCTTCCTTCGCGCACAGCAGTTAAAAACAAAGCCTCAAGTATGGGTACGCCAGTTTCCCCGCATTTGCGAATGCAGCAAGTACGAGCTGGCTGAATTCGCCATTTCGGAGCCATAGGGCATTCGCCTCTCAGGGCCCTTACGTGGGCATAAAGGCGTCGTGCGTAAATGAAGTGTGACGGCCCGCCTATAGGTCGTCTATATGGATGCACGCGTAATTACGTGTGGTCAAATACTGAAACGCTACTTGTTTTGGCAGGTGTGGTGAACGCTGAACGTTGGTTGTTTGTCGTTGTTGGAGGCGTAGGAACGGGCATTTGTATGCATGATGTAAGAGCTATCGCGAACTGCATGAGATTCCTCGTTCGAGGCTTTGTGTAGCATTTGCCATCGTTTTGGGCAGGCTGTCCCAACTGCAGTTATCTGCCATCGATGAATGCTTGTTGTCGTTTGGTACCGATGGGCTTTTCTTAATTTGGGTTGTTGTGAGCAGTTAGTGTGTTGCATCGGCGTAGAGGCCGGCACTTCGGCATGTAATGTGAAGGGCGCGTCCAGGGCGGTTGGATGAAAGTTGATGCAGAGTAAAGGTGGCCATACAGACGCCTGTTCGTTCTTGAACCGGCTTACGCGTGTTGGACAGTTGCCGAACGGTGACTGTGCCAGTCTATGCCCGCCGATTTGAGCATCCGTGCAATAATAGCCCAGACACTCAATTACGCTGTTGAGAGGCGTGTTGCGATTTCCCCGTAGATCCAGTCGTGCTTAACGAAATGCCCACGTGAGTCTGGCTGAAGGGGCCCTTTTGCAAGTGTGACGTGCTGTATGTGGGCGCCATCGGAATGATCGTCTGTCTGTCAGATTCGCCGACAACAGCCGCTAATCAGGCAGACTGAGATCTGCATGCTGAGAAAGGCATTCGATTGACGTTGGCCACGCAGCGTAGGTGCAGGCGAGCGAATTGACTGCTGTTTGACTAGCCTCCCTGTGGGAGTTCTACCTGCAAAGGCACGTAAGAGGGAGACGTCGAACGTTTGATACTAAGCAGTGATAGCCCCACTGTAAGCGCGCCTTATCGTCTGCTTACGCCGGTTGGCGGCTCGGAAATGAAGCGGCTAGACGATGTACGTGCAGAAGGCAGGTTGACCGGTCATCCTCTGAAAATGCTAGCTTACAAACGCATGCCAGTGCGCAACGTCGACCACAAAACTTCATTCGAGCACCAAAGTCGGGGGCCAAGCCTCAAGTGTGGGTACGCCATTTTTCCGCGTTTGGCAAATTTACGAAGTACGAGCCGACCGAATGCCTTATTGAGTAGCAGGAAATCTTTGACCTCTGGGCACCACGATGCGGCCGCAAAAGCTCGGTATATAAATCAGTTGTGGCGTCCCTACCTATTGATCGTCTATTAAAAGGGGTGTATATTTGCATGAGCTCAAATGAGCAAACACTGGCAGGTGTGCTGAAGTTGGTCTGTTTCTCGATGTCGGAGATATCGGTACGCGCATTTGTATTCATGGTTCGCCGGCTGTATGGATATACAGTTTCTCCCGCATTCGTATAGCGTTTGTAAAGGTCGTGGGCAAACAGTGCAAACGCCATTTACCAGCCACCGATGGATGCATGTTGTCAATCGGTCGTGATGGATGTTTTCGTATTTTGGTGTGCGAGGACCAGTTAGTGTGTTGCATATGCGTAGAATCCCTTAGTTCGGCATGGAGTTTAAAGAGCGCGTCTAGGGCTGTTGGATGCAAGTTGGTGTAGGTTACAGGTGGCTTTAGGGATGTGGCACCGTTCTTGAACAGCCCTACGCTCGTTGCCGTGATCGCCAGTGCATAAACAACTCACACACACGATTAGGCAGTTGGGGGGCGGGTTCCCATGTTCCCCGTAATCCGCTACTCCTCGAGCATGTGACAGGACGTCAGTCTGGCTCAAGTCCCCTTTGTACAAATGTGAAGTGTTGCATGCGGGCGTCATCGGGATGGTTATTGTCTGCCAGATTCCTAGGCAACAGCGACTAATACTGGCTGCGTGAAACGTCCATGCTAAAACTTTCATTCGATTGACACTGGCCATGCCGACAAGCTACAAACTGGCGAATTCACTGGTGATTGACTTCCTGCTTGTGGGAAACACACATGCAAAGGCACGTGGGCAGCTGGCGTAAGAGCGTCAATAGTAAGAAATGTTAGGTCCACTGCCAACGTAGCGAATCATCAGCTCTCGCTGCCTCAAAGGCTCGGAAGCGGATAGACGGTTTACGTACCCACTACACGCTCAGCGGTGATTGCCCCAAACGTGCTTGCTGAACTATTCATGTCAATGCAGAGCGTTAATCACAAAGCCTTTTTCGAGCAGTGGATTCAAGGGCAAAGCCTCAAGTGTGGGTACGTTATTTTCCCGCCCTTTGCGAATTCAGCAAGTAGGAGCTGACCGAATGCCCCATTGGGAAGCCGTGGAGCTTCATCCCCGCAGACTCCGTATCTGGGCAAAAACGCATCGTATATAAATCAGTTGTAATGTCGCTAACTATTGGTGTTCCATGTAGATGCATTTATTATTTACGTGTGGCCAAATGCGCAAACACTGCTTGTTTTGGCAGCGGTCTTGAAAGGCAATGGTTTGTCGATGTGGGTGGCATAAGAGAGAACCTTTTTCGGGCAAATGGAAGCGTCCACGCGTGTTGTAGTTATGCCCGTTGGCTGGACGCGTATAGCGGTTGCAAAGGGCTTGGGTGAGCAGTCATATTGCCGGTTGCGTGCCACCGAGGAATGCCTATTTTCTTTTAGTCATGATGGTCGATTTTGAAATTTGGTTTGTGGTGACCAGATAGTGTGTTTCATTGGTGGAGTGTCCGGCAGTTCGGTATGAAATTCATAGGCTGCGTTTAAGGCTTTTGCGTGCAAGACGGTGTGCAGTGCGACCAGCGCTGTTCATGCGTCGCAGTTCTTGAACCGGTTTACGCGCATTGGCTTCACGATCAGTGCACCAATAACCCAAACACACATTTAGGCTCTTGGGGGCAGGCTGAGATTTCAACATAGGCCCATTAATGTTCGACGGAATGGCAGAAGGTGTGTCGGGCTAACGGCGCCTCCGTTGTTTGTGGGATTCGTCGGGGCGAATGACATTGGATGCAGGCGAGGGATTTGACTGCTCAGTGATTGCCTGCCAGTGGGAGTTCATCCTGCAAAGGCACGCGAGATGAAGACGTCGAACCTTTGATACTTAGCAGTGACAGTCCCACTGGAAACACGCAGCATCATCTGCCCACGTTGGCTAGAGAGCTTCGCAGTTAAGCGGTTAGGCGGTTTACGTACCCGACGCAGGGTCGGCGGTCAGCCCTCCAAACGCGCTTGCTGAACAACGCATGCCGCTGCGAAGTGTGAACCACAGAGCTTCCTTCCAGCACAGGAATCGAAGGCAAGGCCTCAAGTGTGGGAAAGCCATTGTCTCGCCATGGCAAATTCAGAAAGTAAGAGCTGGCCGAATAAGCCATGCAGAAGCAGTGGATCTGTGACACCTGCGAACCCGGGTGTGGGCATAAAGCAGAATGTATAAATCACTGGTGATGTCCCTACCTATTGATCTGCTATGCAGATGCATGCCTATTATTTACGTGGGGTCAAATGCTAAAATACGACATGAGTCGGAAGGTGTGTTGACGCTAGGCTGTTTGCCGAATTGGGAGGCATAGGAACGGGCTTTCGCATGGAGGATGGAAGTGGTTTCGAGTGCTGCATGGGTACACCCGTTGTGGGCGGGCGCATAGGGTTTATAAAGGTCCTGGGCAAACATTGTTAACTCCAGTTACGTGCCCTCGATGAATGCCTCTTGTCGTTTAGTCCTCATGGGTGTTTTTGCAATTTTTATGTGTGATGACCAGCTAGTATGTTGGATTGGCATACTGTCCGGCAGTTCGTTATGCAATGTGAAGTGCGTGTTCACGGCTATTCACTGCAAGTCGGTGTGCAGTACAGGTGACTCTAGAGATGCGTCTGTGTTCTTGAAC
>NW_013566472.1:0-30668 GCF_000499605.1 Eimeria maxima | reverse complement strand
TATATATATATATATATATATATATATTCTTGAGCAATAACAGCAACCATAACGTCATCAGGTCCAGCAACCCCCCATAAAAGAGCAATAAACACGTGCAGCCTGATCACGCACCTACGATGCTCCCGACGACGACAGCCGTCTTGTCTTCTTCTTTTCGCATCCTCATGCTCAACTTGGAGAGAGAAAGAGGAGCTCGGAGACGTCTGGGTGCCATCAGCCTCTTTAAAATGACTTTGTTGAAGCTGCTGTTGGTGCGGCGGGCTAAGAACTGATACAACTGAAAACGAGAAAAAACAAATTAAGGACCTAAAAGAAACTAATTTTTGCATTAAAAGCACAACCAAATAAATAATCAGAAAATTGGCTGGGCACAGATTACACTTGGTTACACTTCGACACAAGAGGAAACGAGGGCCCACACAGTACGCACATAATCCACACAGCCAGTCGGCTAAATGCATGCGCGCAAGCAGCATAAGCACTGTCAAGCCTCACCTTAACCGCCAACCTGAGGTAGGGGTTTTCCGAGACTGGAGCTCGTCTCCCATGTTTCTTAGTCCGACCGCGGTTCTTCAAATCAATCCCCTGCACAAAAGCAGTCTTAGCAGAAGCAGTATATGCATGCTAGCACGAGAAGAGGCGAGGACAGAACAGGCGTACAGCCAAACCGCATATTTTTGAATGAATGTTCGTACAAGAGCAACTGAACCGCAATCAGCACTACGAACGTCATCCTAAACCTTGAAAATCCTGGAGGGTGGCGACAGGTTTTTGCCAATACATGTGTACAGAAAATCTCCAATTTTGAAGAATTTCACAGTACAAACAACAGAAAGATAGGATCACCTCCCAACCACTGTCCGGCACTGTATGAAACTGTTGGCGCCCGCGCTCCTCGCACGCGGGGAGCGGCGTCACCACCATACGAAAATGCATGGAGACGCAAAACTGAATTTATGAACACAAAAAATGATATTTACGAGTGAACAAGGTGAAAGACGGGAATTCGAAGGATATCACCCCACACGAGGCACTGCCTGGCAGTGCGGAAGATTGCAAACAAACAGAGCAGGGAGGGCCCCACCATTTTCGCCTTTGTCTGCTGAGTGGTCTTTAAACCTGAGAAAAAAAACGAATATCTCGAAGAGATAAAGCCACTGCCGCCACTGTCGATTCTTCCTACCCTTTTTCCTCAACCCCTCAACAAGGAGCCTGCGGAGCCCTCTACCATGCAGACCCGCATGCAGCGGCAGGCCCCACAGACATACTCACAGCCACAGCCAGAGCTCGTACTATTCAGGGAAATTAACTCTTTTATTCGTAGTTCTCCGCAAGATTCTTTCCGGTTTACTTATCTTGAGTTGGTGGATAATACATCAGCAACCGCCTGCTAAACCTTCTTTTTTCCCATTTGGTTTAGGCGAGCCGTAACGTATCCTGCCCTGCATCTTGCGTTATGGTTCATTGACTATCGTGAGGTATGATGTCAAAAAACTTAACATCACATTTCTGCTAAATGCACTTCGCATCCCTTCCCACTATCCAGGCGTCCTGAGTACAGCGGCTCAAGATCCTGATTGTGGGTGTGGTATGGGCTGTGTGGTTTTGCCGAGTCTGCCCAATTGGCACATGAACTACTTAACCGGCCCAAGTAAGCAAAAGTTACGCATGTAAATCACTCTACAAATATGTACACTGTCTGCACCGACAAGCCTCCCTGCATGCCAGTATAGTTTGTGCTCGAATATGGGGCTGCCTTGCACCTTGAGACCCATTGAAGCTCACCATAGTCTTCTAACAGGATCCAAGGCAAAATTACACTTGCTAGTAATGCATCTGTTATACAAAGGGGAATATGAGCAACACTTTTGCGTCTCCAGGCTATATCGGAGAATACAAGCTCTCTCCACCACGCGCTGCGGTATGTCCACTCCTAGGTCGGCAAGGGAATAAACTATTGCATACTTTAGGCAGCTTAAGCAGGGGAAGCGATCAGCATGACTTTGTATGGTGAAGTATCACTCACTGCTTAGCAAACGGCGAACTGTTGACTCGGAGTTTCTGTAATAATCGTTCATTGAGGGGCTACTATACCGTCAGCGGCATGCTTGCCGTTGCACCGGTGAGGGGGGCTACCGCGCAGAGGTTTCGGAATAATTACGTTTGAAAGAGGGAAATCGCCCTATTTGCTGTATTATAGGAGAAGGAGGCAGTTGGGTTCGAAAATGGTCAGCATATTGAGCCAATGGTTGTTGGGTCGGTTGATACCAATCCCACCCATACAAGAATGGTGAATTGCTCCAGCAGAGAAGGAAATCGACACAAAGGATAGGGGGGGAGTGATGTGGAAGGAAGCACGCAGCGAAAATGGTCACGTACTTCAAACATGATGTTCTATAAAAGACATGAGGGTCTTGGAGATGTGGGAATTCGAGGAGCCAGGCGAACAGAGAAGTCAGGCCATGCTAAGAAAAGCCCGTTTCCAAACGTCTATAGGAGACAAGCCCGCCTTGGCGGAAAACAAACAACTTGGCAAGTGGTGCGTGTGCCTCCACTTCATGCACCTCAACAAGACAACGATAAAGTTCCCAATGCCCGGGGTCGACAAGCTGCTTGACCGTTTAAGAGGATCAGCCGTATATTAATCATCTGACTTTGCTTTCATAAAGCTCCCAATCTATACTACTGAGGCACTAAAATGGATATCCAATTGAGCCTCTAGCGATATCCCCCCCGTGACGCCAACATAATGCATTATATTCCGTAATTACATATCTTAGCCAGAAATAAAGCCAGCCAACTAGGAGTGCTCAGCAGCATTTCAAGGTTGGTGAATGCTGCGTAGCCGAGGCACTGACAACTACAGTTGGCCAGTGGATACAGATGCTTTATTCTACCCGCTAGAATGTGGTGTGAGGTAAATATGTTAATTTAGGGCTGTACTGTTATTTTTCAGATATGTCCGAGCAAAGCGGCAGTTCGGAAAATGTGTAATGGCTGCTGATAGCTAGAGCATCCATCCCGGTGATAGTCAAAAAGAATTTGTTTATCCCCGCATCCGTAAGTTGAAGTGTCCTTGCCCTACCTCTGGGATAGTGGACGCACCTGCCCAATGAGTGAGGAATAGGTGGTTATGGGCATGGATGACGCTCTATATAGCATTGAAAGCACATGGGACGTGGTTTGCAATTGCTACGCGGGAAACATTGCATCGTGGAAGAACAGAAGTCGTCTTTTAGAGATTCAATTTAGCTTCTTAGGGTTCCTTACAGTAAGGGGTGCTGCAACAAAGAATTGTCAGGTTCACATTTCACGTTTCAATGCCAGCAGACCAAATGAGCCTATCGTCGGATCACAATGGAGGGATGAGTCGAAAAATCGTTGTCTGCAGTAGGAAATGCCATTCTAAAGTAAACTAAGGGGATTTCATGAACCCTTTCAACCGCTCAGCTCACGATGGAGGCCTGCAGTAGATTACAACGCAACTTGGCCTACCTCAAGGTTGGAGAAGCCCTTCTTGTAGTGCACGCGCACTACAATAGACCGCATGGTGTAGCCTTAAAGGTCCAGTTTCACGAAAGGGAACAATAGGAAATATAAATACACTTATATATTGGAACTTTTTAGATAGAAAAGAGCTCAAATGGGTTGAGTGTGCTCTTCCGCCTACAAGAGACCCACCGGGGGGCGGGGTTGGGGGGGGAAGCCGGTTTGTTCTACTTTTCTGGGTTTTTCCCTCCGACAAACAACGTTGAAATTTTCTGCATTAGCATAACTAAACCTTGGATAAAGGTAGATAGTCTTCATTATTCGTGTTGGTCCTGCAGGCTCACTAGAAGTTGTTATCCCCTATACTGGAGCTAGCCTCTGCCAGACTCGAACCGTGAACGCTGAGCAATCGTATCGGGCTGGCCTTATTTCTACCCCATGTGATTTAGCATATATGGGATTTAGCATTAATAATACATCGTTTTTTTGATTGAATTGTCCCTGCATTCCGAATGCCCCAGACATATACAATCCCGTCACCAGCCACTGGCATACCTCAAGGGCTTTCAAGTCAGAGAAGTTATCGGCTAACGCACTGGAACTTCATGGTGAAGCATATCAAGACCACCACCTACGTGGGCAGGGATACATTCTGCCGACGCCTTACCGATCAGGTAATGCGTCGTGAAAATGTGCGTGCTTGGTATGATTGCCGTTGCCGCTTGAGAGTGTGCTCGTGCTAGTTCCTACATATTCAAGCCATTGTATTTAGCGCTAAGCTCAAATGTGGACGATCGGTGAAACACTATAGCATCGACGGTGATCTATGGTTGTACCTGACGAAGCCTGTGCGTGCTTGGTATGATTGCCGTTGCCGCTTGAGAGTGTGTTCGTGCTAGTTCCTACATATTCAAGCCATTGTATTTAGCGCTAAGCTTAAATGTGGACGATCGGTGAAACACTATAGCATCGACGGTGATCTATGGTTGTACCTGACGAAGCCTGGACGTCTCCGATAGTATAGTATGTGCCAGCTTAACGGCATACCGAAGTTTCAGCCAAAGTACATGATCATGCCCTGGCAGACCAAGAAGGAGTCAACACAACCGTTGAGAAGAGGGAAGGTCATTTTGTCTACATATGATGCATTCCGCAGCGCAGGGACACGCTTCCACGTCCCCGCAATGTCTGAAGGCTCGGCAGGTGCACGGGTTGGAGGGTGTTTCCTGGCTTTCGCTGCTAACAGTCAAAAGGATATGCTTGGACATCTCTTGTCGAACCCATTTTCAAGGGGTCTTCCGAGCAGCTAAAGTTTGTGGATATTCGAGGGCAGATAGCCAAAACTAGAACGTAGGGATAGCTTGTGACGACGATGTGCATCGTTGACGCTTGCCGAGGTCTCAGGCTGGCAAGAGAAGCATAACTGACCGATGCAGTGTTGCCAGAAGCCCACCTCCGTTAGAGTAGGGAAATAGTTGCTGCCAACGCAACGGCGGTCCGAAGGTCTTCACGAGGAATAGCTTCGCGTAGATTAGCCTCCCTCCTGGCCACATGTAGTAGCTGGGCTTTCGGTTTCCCCTACGAATTGTTCCACGGGTGTTAGGCATCAGTCACCGTGTGCGAGGCGATTGAGCACGAGGTCTCTGGCAGCGTTTTGATAAAGACAGTCTGTACTTCGGCGAGTGACGCCTCCACGTCGACGGTATGTCGAGTGTACATGAAATACAGGGGACTACGAGCGGAAAACCCTTCACAGCGTACTGCGAACTTTTCCAACTGCAGGTATTCTTATGCGCTTCGAATTGCGTCCGATTCCAGTCAAACCAGGCCTCCTGGGGTGCAAGTATCTGGGGGACGTCGTTTGCTGTGATGGAATGTGACAGCACGTTCTAAACACCGAGCAGGCCAAGGGCGCCTTGCTGTAGTCTG
Organism: Eimeria maxima; assembly: GCF_000499605.1. Lineage (NCBI taxonomy): Eukaryota > Apicomplexa > Conoidasida > Eucoccidiorida > Eimeriidae > Eimeria > Eimeria maxima. Next base: position 25,247 of record NW_013566472.1, on the reverse strand, counting down.
GGGTTGCCAGAGCTCTATGAGTGGAAGAGTGTGCTATTTTACTGTACAGATAAATTCCTCAGGGGCAAAAGAAGCGGATCGACAAGTGCATCTATGCACGGAAAGAAGGACCAACCCTATTGGCACACATTTTAGTAAAAAAATTGCGGAGGTGTGGCGCAGGGCTCACACGTGAGAGGTGGGGGCCAGCAGAAAAAGTGAACAAGCTGGCTAACCCATCCACCACATCGTCGGGTTAGGCAGGCTGCATATCCGCTGTAAGTGTTTTAACCTGAGGAAATATACTGTGCATCCAGTACAGATCTTCGAGAAGAAGCCGTGATCCACGAGCGACGGGAGCAGCGCCTAACTCAACAACATCCACTTTGAGGGAACTGACATTTTCTTTTGCCGTGGATGTCAATTGAGAATTATGGATTTTGCTTCAGAAATACTCACAAGTGAGCGCTGTGCAAAACGTCCAACGCATACTTCTCTCGCACATTTCTAACGATCTGCAAAAATGGCATGTGTGCATGTGTATCGTTGGCATTGCCAGACTTATTATTCCCATCTTTCGCGGTGTTCTTGCTGCTGCTTGTACGGTGATTGTCAGGACAACCTGCCTGTACACTATGGTCAGCCACCAGCACACCGAGCAGAAGACACCATTGCCGACAGTAGCCTACTCTGTCTACAATCAACACCTCGTACATGACAGTAACAATATTCGAAGATGCGTTCACAAATTAACCTTCTAATAAGCCTTGTAGAGCTCACTCGTGCTCGCGCCGTCAATGTGAAGAGGAGGAACTGCCCACGGCAACGAGCCAAACCACGAGAAAGCCCCGACTACTGCAGCTGCAACTACCTAGAGAGCTGGACATGTTTCGTAAGAATGCTGCTTGCAAGTCGGGTAAGTTAAATAAGGAAAAAAAGAGGTAATAAAACAATTGCTTATTGAACGCTACAGCCAGCCAACCAACCAACAATAATAGGATGGGTCCAACTCGCCCTGTCACGAACAACGAACAGGCCGTCGCAGTTTAACTTCTGAGGATAGACGACTACGAGCTGATATTTATTTTCAAATTCAGCTCCAGTGTATCCTCAATTATAATAGCACTCCTAAAGCAGCTCTTGTACGTTCTTCAAGAACATCACCTCCTGTCGCGGCGTGGTTCCGGCTGAATCACCTCCGGACTGTTGTATCTATTTTCGCCGTGGGAGTAGCATATAGCAGCAGCTAGCAGCTGCTTCACGGCTGCAACATGTTAGAAGTAGATGCGTTCCAATGCTTCACGATACCCCTGGTTTGTTGAGGTGGTCTTTCCCTATGTCTCATCCTGGGCCCTTTGTGCTGTTGGTATTCTTTGGTTTCGTTAATTATGCCTGCAGTCATTGCCTTGTGCGTGCTTGCCCCCTTTTGTCAGCGCTACCTTTTTTGCAGATGTTCCTTCGCTTCAATTGCTGTCTTTGGCTGCTGCTCAGGGTGCTACCACCAGCGGTGTAGGCGGCAGCAGAGGAGGGAACCCTTCGCTTTTGCAGTAGCGGCGTACGATTTCAGCTCTCTTCTGTACAAGCATCCGGAAGTGTGGACGCACAGTCACCATCTGCTCCTTGTCAAAAGTTATCGGAATACCATAACCCTAAATGATTGGAATCCCACACTGTGGCCTCGTTTTCAGGCCTCCCGCTCACATCAACTCAGCCAGGAAGCAGAGAGTGAGTATGCTTTCAAACTGCCTGATGCCTGTACAATGGAGAGCTGATTCACATCACTTCAGGCAACAGCCATTCTCGAAACAGAGAAAGATGCTGACGAGTGTGCGTATGCATGCAAAAATGTCACGTGTAAGAGCGGCAATTTTTGCTCTTGCGTAACTAGGGCTGATAGAAGACAATGCATACCACTATATGTTAGTGTGCTAATAATAAGTGGATGGCTGATTTTTGCACTATCTAGCAATGCTCTAGACGCCACAAGCTTAAGGGATGAAGGCGAAACTAAACAGGAACTGGTACGTCGTTGAGGATGGCGAAAAGTCATTGCACTCGTACAGTAACGACGGCTAAGTCTTTCTGAGTCTGTCTTCTGCATACCGCCCCGCAGCTTATGGGAGAGGAAGAAACCATTAACTAACGTCTCAACGATAGTGCGTCGACGAGAAAAAGTTTGTTTAATGAGCTGAATGTGCGCGGATTCCTTCATCGGAAGAACACAGTTAATATAAAGACAAACTAAGAATCAGTAAGCACACACAGCATAAGAGCCGTTCAGCGGGCAGAGGGGCTGAAGGACGCAACATTTAGGGATGGCATGTAGTAGTACACAGGTGTGGCCTGTGTAACATTGACTGTCATAGGCCGTGTCCATACGTACTTACTGGGTACTCAGGAGGCCACGTAAAGCAGAGCCACGTCAACGTTCAAGGGCCCCGTTGGTGCCCTTGAAGCATTAATGTTTCACGGGCACCAATGTAAGGCGATCGCAGGTTGCCGAGTAAGGCACTACCTCTGTTTATTGGTAATTACCTAGGTCAGCATTTTCCTGAGCAGAGATACACGATGTATCACGCTTCCACTGCAATTTAGGCTGTTCAAAAAGACCTCTGTACAGCTGCACACAGACGTAACCAGCCGCATTGCTATTCTGGCACGTACTGGCTGTAGAGGAAAAAACAAATACACATCAGTTGATAGAGGCACGCCGCGAAACAATGTTGAGTAACTCCCGCCAAGTCGTAGTTCTAGCTCCAGCAGCGCTTAGGTTTGCAGTCGGGCCACTGCAACCCTGTGAGACTATAAGCCGCCTACACATAGCACGATACCGCGTCTAAGTTCCTATGAGCAGTGCAAATCCAAGCATACGCATCACTTACGCATCACTATACACACGCATACTGTGTGCATCACTATGCACGTCTGTCAAGCGTCAGTGGTTCCCTGCAACGTTGGGCTGCTATCCAACCTAACTAGGTGTCGCACGGGAAGACGCTTGCCAGGAAACGCTATCAAAACTTTCTACGTACTTTCTGCATTGCACAGGTCATGTGCAACGGAACACATATCAATTCCATGTTGACCTCTATAATCTAAGGCAGAGGTTACTCATATTTGCACTTGTCGCAAATTGCACTGCAAGCAGAACCTTCAGTTGTTTCGCATTCTATGGCTATCGGTACCGTGCCAGCCTTTGAAGATACGGTGGGAACCTAGAACAACACGAAGAATATAAAAGTTGCAAGATGTTTTAATGTGGAGTACTACAGGCAATCGGCGTAGAACTTCAAACATAATATTTAGCTGGTTTAACGCGAGTAAACAACTGTAACAGCCATGTGCTTTCTCCACTCACGAACTGGTCATTCAAAAGGGAGGAATACCACTTTACTGAGACGCTGCGACTTCGCTTGCTGTTATACCAACGTCCCGGGCATATTTAAGCTACCGCTCTGTATGCGGTGTATTTTGCAACAAAATTGCAGCTTCTTATCAATGGCCATTGGACAAATGTGTCGCACATGTGTGTACATGTTCGCGGCTGCGCAAAATCTCCGCACCATTCAACATACACATTTGGCGTCTTCTGTGCTGTAAATAAGAGTATATAAAAGTGAGCTTATTCCAAACTCATACTCCCTTTGCCAACGGAGAAACAATCGTTTCTTCAAACACACCCGTATAGACGCCGTTGAGGGGAAATTAAACAGCGATTAGTCATTTCTCATGGAAATTGTACCATGCCTAGCCGGGCAACCGGTAGGTCTCAGATCAGGCCTAGCTGCCTACAAGCTAGTTGCCTATAAGGAGAAAAAGTGTTTCTAACATAGAGCTTGTACAAACCTCGTGGATATGACCTGGAGACAAAGCATACTTTCCCACGAGCGTTTTGGCGGATCCTGGGTCTCGCAAAACTCACCTTCTACGCAGTAAAACACTTTCAAGTCCTCCCACTTGTGGGAGTCGACAGACATTGTGAGAACAGGGTTCGACTGTAGCTGGTAGAAAAGCCAGAACAAGCGACACAGAATGCGAGAGAGCAAGATCATACAACTGCCGCATTAATTCTGGCTCCTGAAGAGCGCCATAATCCCCGGTAGTTTATTGCGATTCATCATACTAGCATAACGGCTGTAGTCACCTGCTGTGAGTGTAAATCCAGCACTCCAATATCTGACAATTGCGTACTTGCTGTGCATCATATTGACTTGGAAGCGTTGCCTTTTGCCAACAACTGCCTTGTACAGTGCGCGCGCCCTAAAAGCAACTCACAGGCCGGTGAAGGAAACCTAAAGAACCATGCATCCGCCGTTGGGTCACTAGGCTGCCAAGGTATCCAAACTGCAGACATCTTTACTCAAATAAGTGCAAAACACGTCTGCTGCAACGCGTTGTTGCAGGGGATGTGAACGTTCATCTGTCGCAGAGCTAGTCATTCCATTGTTGCCTACTATCTGGTGTGACGGGCCAGACAGTTTCTGCAGCGAATTTTGCATCGTCCCGGAAAGCTTATAGGCGCAGAAGCACGTAAGCAGAAAGCCAACGAGTTCATGCGTTGAACATTGCTGGAGAAGAGCTGTGCCCCCTGTACACTAGCCACTATGGTGTACGGAGAAGTGTACCATACCAAGGTCCTTATTCCCACCTGACACTACAACATTCCACGCTCCCTTAATTTTCACTTTAGGCATTACCCAGTTATAGGTTCGCCAGAGAAAGAATGCTCTCTACTTCCACTGTTTTTCCCTTGTGGACAATTAATGTTTGACGCACAGCCTAGGTATATTGTCGCCGCTACGCTGCATTCGTTGCTGCGGCCAATGGCATGTTACCTTTGCATTCATTCTCCTGGTAGTAGTACAGCAAACCTCACGCTTGTGCAGACGCGTTCGACACGTCACTGGCAACTGAATCTAGGTTGCAGCTTTTCGTGCAGCATTTTAGCATGCCCAGGAGCTGGCTCAAAATATTTACAATCTACAAACACTGTACCTCAGGGGGGTTCACGCATTTCACCTCTAAGCCAGTTATGGAAGAATTGATGCGTGACCAGCTGTGGACCCATGTTATCTGTTCGAAGCAGCTTGAACGCATTGCAAGCTCACTTTCTACACAAACGCATTGCAGTGAACGTGTCGGCAGTACGCTGAAACCCCGAATTGGGCTCATGAAAAAGGGGACAATCCGGCGCAGCCTCCAAACTGGAAAGCTAAATATATCTGATTCACAACTCGAAGCCTAGGGAAATCGGTAACATTCTGGAATGCCAGTTTGATAAGCACTAGTCTGGAACACTCACCACCTACCACATGCCAGGTTGTCTGCCAATCATGGCTCCTTTAGCAGCAGTTGATATTAATTCTTGTTAGACAGCTTGCCAATACATTATTCGGGGACTTTGCCAAGCATGACTCCTTTAGCAGCAGTTGATACTAATTCTTGTTAATGTCCCCGAATAATGTATGAATGTGACTGGGTGGTTATGGCTGTATGCGCTGATGATGCTGTTATCGGCGTATACAGACAAAACCATCCAGTCAATACACTAGTCAAGGACTTTTAAACATTTTTGCTAGTGCAGCGTACTGACAGGTCCACGCGCCCCTCAAAGTGGCCCCCGATATCAGGCAACGTATTATCTAGACGAATAGGTGTGCTCGATACCTGGATACGCTAAGCTTCCACTCTTCATGCCTGCCGTCAATTCATAATGCATGCATCCAGCGGCTGTTTAGTGTTTGCCCCACGTACTGTCTGTGAAGAAAGCTCGTAATACAGCGGTATAGTGAGACGCAAAAATCCATTTTTGCCGACACACCTGACAGTCTCCAGGCTCCACGATCCTTTCATGAGATGATTGTGCCAGCTTTGTGGGGAGATTTCGCACGTCCTATGATGAATCGTTAATAATAGAAACCCTGCGACGTCAAGCACTTCGGGATAGATTACTTTACTTTAAAAGTAACCATTACTTTAGAAAGGGCGACTGCTACCTCGTACGTAGCAAGCCAAGTAATGCGGGATGGAATGCGTTAATAGCTAATACTCAGGCGCATCACAAGCGAGCCGAAAGACGACGCACCGCCTTTATTTGTGAAATATCATGTATTGAGAACTGCTGAGTTACACAAGGCGCATGCATAAATCATCACGTAGGGCTACAGTCCAATCAAAACCGAAAACCTTCTGCATCCAGTTAGCTGTTGGGAATTCACTTGCAAATGCTCTACAGGAAACTTGAGGACATATGGAATGCCATTAGCTGCGTCTATAGCTGGTTTTCGAAATCTTCATTGAAGAAATGTCGCCCTGATTGAAGCGTTTCTGACCACATGCTTAAGGAGTGGAGAGCCAACAAGGGCACTGGACGGCACCAGTAACATTTTTAATTGCACGTGTGAAATTCTCAGATTACTTTGTGAAATAGTCGCCTGTAGCCAGACCTTACTGGGAGCTCTACGCCAAATGCCAAGTTGACGCTTACAACCTGCTTGGCGAAACTGGATACAGTATGTCGGCTGTGAATACCAGTTCATCTCCTACATCCGTGCTTTGCCAGAATGCTGTGCTTTTTCGATTCAAAAGCACCGGGATACATAACAGGAGATCCCCCTTACCCTCACTTAAGCAACCTCACCACCAGCAACTACGGCTTTTGCACATGTTCCTTCGTCGGCACCAGCACTCACAGTCTGCATGTGACACAGTATACGCAAAGTCATTGAAGCTCTGGAAACAGCTTCGTTTAAAAGCACGAAGACCCCAGAATGTCTTACACAGTCGGCTATTCAGCATCAGGTCTCAGAACGTTTGCGTATACTGGGTGATATGAACAATGCAGACGCGTTAGATGCATACGGCAACTAACAGGGCAAATTTCGGTGTGACGGATCAGGCAACCACACACCAATAGAAACAGCACTCAGTCGGTCAACTCCATTGCATCCACGGGTGCTGAACTTCCCGCATTCCTTATTGCTGTGTGGTTGCCGGATCCGTCACACCGAAACTTGCTCCGTTACTTCCCGTATGCATCTAACAGTTTCTGAAAATGGAAACGGCCTCTTGCAGATCTCGGAATAACGAGTTGTGTGCAACTCTACAAACTTGCATTTCACCGCTTGCGTGAAGAAAAATATATTTGTACTGAAGCTAAATTGCTCAAAATGGAGCAACCAATCTACCGAACAAACCCTCCAGATAATACCGTACAGGCTGTGATTAAGGGATATTCATTAATATAGCGCAAAATGGGCCCTTGTGCTTAGTCACCTAGGGAGATTTGATTTCCGTGCCGCAGTTGCCTTTGCAGTAATCAGTTTGGCAACTTGTATCAAAACACACAAACGAGGCAAAGTCGTAGATTTCCCGGTAGACTCTTTTTACCCATGCTTGACACCGGTCGTCCTGTTTGTCCGGTTTTATTGCCGTGTGTAGTCAAACTACTACATTCAGCTTCATGGTTGATTAAATAAGTTCGACAAGACATCAACCACACACAAATACAAACAAACGCACACACATTTCCAAAACTTACTGTCTGGATTGGCGCATGACACTTCCCACTCCACAACACAAACATAAGCATGCCGTGTGTGGATTGACGTAGTTCTTACATGAAGTCACATCATTACGAATTTCCCTTAATCAACTTGTGCACTGGTTGCGTTGACCCCGCAAACGTACAACCTGGCCAATCATTAGGTTGAAAGCATGCGCCCCTCCACAGTAGCAAAAAATACCATAATAATGGTGCACTCAAGAGACGCTTCTCAAAATACAGGCGAAGCAAGGGGTACAGAGATTCGTACAACGAAAATGTCCATATTACAAGCTCGGGGGTGGTCTATTCATAGCGTCTTCCCTGGTGTCACAATCCAGAATGGTGTTGCACTCTGGATAATATCCGAAGGCAATGCCACTTCGAATACGACCCACACAGCTGCTAAAAGAGGTAGCCTGACATTCTTTAACTTCGGGGAGGGCACACTACAATGGGGTCTAGTTCTACTGTACATATCGGCATATGTGGAGGCGAAACGTTCGTCGGGACACCAAGATACGGAGGTAAGGCAAGCCATTCGCTGCTTAGGAAAGCTGTTCTAGCACTGTATCATGCTTGTGTGTCAACCTCTTCACTGTGCGCGCACCACGGAGCGTCCGCTTTGCTCGCGAAGTGTTACACCAATATTTCAGGTTACGCACATGCTGTATGTGTCCCAGGGTGTACAGCCACCCTCAATGAGGTACGTGCCAAGACTGTAGGCTCACGTGCACACACCAGCATAGTTACAACTACTGACCGGCCTCGAGCGAAGAAGACAGGCAGACTGCACATATGCCATATAAATGGATACCCCACCTTTGGACAACACCTAGAAGGCTTCTAGAAGCCCAATAAGACTGTAAACCTGACATTATCTCCCCTCGGAGCAGGCACTCTAAAACAGGATTTTCTTATTTTCCTGTACGTATATTGTCATGGTCTAGAGCCAAGCCGGTACACTAAGGTAAACAAACCCTGTTTAGGGCGGCCGTGTAGCACTGCCTCTTGTCGGCATTTCTGGGAAACTGGCCCAACGTCTTTCTGCCGCTGCAGCCTCTTCACTGTGCTCGTATCACGGGAAGGTGGCACTGCTAGCGAAACCGCTCACTACTATAAACGTCTACAAACTTGCTGTGTGTCCCAATGTGCGCAGCCACTTCCAATAGGGGTTCACGCCAAAACTTCATGCTGGCCTCCATAAATGCAAACCCTGATCGGCCACACACGAAGCCAACAGACAAACGGCCGATGGCACTCGAAAATGGGGTTCTAGCCCTGCTGTGCCTATCGTCATGATCAGCAGCTAAACGTTCGTCGGGACACCAAGGTATGGCAAACAACTCACTGTTTAGGTAAGCTGGTACAGCAGTGTTTCATGCTGGCTTTTCAGAGAATCTCGGCTAGCATCATGCTGGCTTTTCAGCCTCTTCACTGTGCGCGCACCACGGAGCGGCGGCAGTGCAGGCGAAGCGCTGAACAAATTTAAAAGGTTACGCACCTCCTGTGTGTGTCCCAGGGTGTACAGCCACCCTCAATGGGGTACGTGCCAAGCCTGTAGGCTCACGTGCACACACCAGCATAGTTACAAATATTGACCGGCCTCGAGCGAAGAAGACAGGCAGACTGCACATATGCCATATAAATGGATACCCCAACTTTGGACAACACCTAGAAGGCTTCTAAAAGCCCGCTAAGACTGCAAACCTGACATTATCTCCCCTCGGAGCAAGATCGTCTGATTGTCATGTGCGTATAATTATCCTGTTCGCATCGTCATGATCTGAAGCTACATGTTCGTCGGGACACCACGGTAAGGGAAGCCATTCACTGTTTTGGGAGGCTGCTCTAGCGCTGTGTCACGTTCGGTTTTCAACCTCTTTAGTATGCTTGTGTCACGGGACTGCGGCAATGCAAGCTAAGCTGTACACCACAATAGGTTACCCACTAGCTGTGTGTGTCTCAGTGTGTACAGCAACTTGCAAGCAGGCTACGCGCGCCACAGTAGCCTCACCTGCACACAGCAGCTTGTTCACAAATCGGGAGCGGCCTCACGTGGAGACGATAGGCAGACAGCAGGTGGCAGGCTACAATGGGAGGTTCTAGCCCTCCTGTGCACATCGTCATGATCTGAAGCTAAATGTTCGTCGGGACACCACGGTAAGGGAAGCCTTTCACTGTTTTGGGAGGCTGCTCTAGCGCTGTGTCACGTTCGGTTTTCAACCTCTTTAGTATGCTTGTGTCACGGGACTGCGGCAATGCAAGCTAAGCTGTACACCACAATAGGTTACCCACTAGCTGTGTGTGTCTCAGTGTGTACAGCAACTTGCAAGCAGGCTACGCGCGCCACAGTAGCCTCACCTGCACACAGCAGCTTGTTCACAAATCGGGAGCGGCCTCACGTGGAGACGATAGGCAGACAGCAGGTGGCAGGCTACAATGGGAGGTTCTAGCCCTCCTGTGCGCATCATCATGATCTGAAGCTAAATGTTCGTCGGGGCACCACGGTAAGGGAAGCCTTTCACTGTTTTGGGAGGCTGCTCTAGCGCTGTGTCACGTTCGGTTTTCAGCCTCTTCACTTTTAACTAGTCCTCTATATGCATAAACAGATTTAAAAACTAGCAAAACGTAGTAGCTCTGTACTAATTACACCTCTTGTATCACGGGGCTGCGGCAATGCAAGCTAAGCTGTACACCATAATAGGTATACGCACTAGCTGTGTGTGTCCCAGTGTGTACAGCCACCTTTAAGCAGGCTACGCGCGCCACAGTAGGCTCACCAGCACACAGGAGCTTCTTTCTAAATCCGGAGAGGCTTCACGCGAAGGCGACACTCAAGCAGAGAAACTGTATCCAGTGCATACTTTCTGCATGTTCCCGAAATAATTTTTCACCAAGAACACAGCAGTCTCAACAGGAACAGAACATTCCACTGCAATGAAACCATACACAAATCCCAAGTCAAAGAAACCAACATATGAAACCTACAAGCATTTCTATGCGCTGTTTAGCAAGCGCCACAAGGATGAAGCAGCTATCCAAATGCCCTGGTCTAGCATGACTACTGTTTCACGATAACCTGAAAATATACGGGAGGCCCTCTCCGCACCTGTTTCCTAAGCAAGCGTAGAGCTACTCAGGGGACAGATAAAGCGCAGGGACACTTCCAATAGATGGGCGTAATGGCCCATAATGCTTAGGCCTTCAGCTATCTCATGGTTCGCTAGAATGGTGCCAGGGAACACACAAACAACCACAGTTTCGCTCGAATTCGAGCGCAGGTGGCAGCGCCTCCAGTCACTCAAAGATATTCAGCTACCTGTAGCACGTTTGCAGCTAATGAGCCCGACTGCTGATGAAATAACTGCAGAAGCCCGTTGCGCTAGAAAATGTAGCATATCGAGAATACTAGAGGACACGGGATGCAGTGGGAACGCACAGCCTAATGAGACGAACATCAAATGCTTGCTAGAGCCGAACATGACTCGTGAACAAGTCGGGACTGCTTCACAAGGAGCTGGAGATGCGGCTTTGTTGGGGAAAGCACATTAGCCCGGCATGATCCGCGAGAGCCAACGCGAACCAAGTGACACGGTGGACAGCGGTCCCAGCTTACAGCACTCGTCAACCTACAATTTGCTAGCTCGAAGAGCCTAGCTTGGGGCATCTCAAACATCTCAGGGACCGGCCCCTGATATCAAGGGGAACTCGACGAACAAGAGGTTGGCAAAAGACCTGCAATTAAAGACTGCATACTTATAAACCCCAAACGTAGAGACAACACCGCGATTCGAACCATCTGCAAGCAGACCCAAAAATGGATGTTTATGAGAGTATTCAGCCTGTTAACGATATGCTGGAAACCTACCAGGCAGAAGCATGCAATTACCACACGAGGTTCTTCACGTGCTTTGGCACAACAACACACAATTCCTAACTACTCAGAGGCATTCGGCAAGATTGTTCACCCTGCTGGAGTACAAAATTGAGCACTAACACATATCCTTAGCTCCAAACAATGATTCGTGCGAGCCGTCACCGCAGGGCTCCATCCGTCGTACGCAGCCCTCTTTATCGGCAGAATTCCCCCAACACATACGTGCTGCCCAATGATTATTGTGCTAACGGGGTGCACAAATGCAACAACGCTTAAAGCGTCGACGACGCTGTAAAAGTTTTCCGTTCGATGATTCTGCTGCTGCTCCTGCTGCTGTTTCGCCATTGCATCAGAGGTTCCGCCGTGAGCGTCCTAACTGCTGCCTAGAGGTACGGTGGAATCGAAGTTAGTTATCGCTCCTTAGTAAACCTTTTACGCCTTGTAGTAATGCCACGGACCCAACAATGCAGCACACAGCCAGGGCCGACTTCCTAAATAACGGAACAAATTTGAGTTTTTTTTTCGTACTAAGCCACGCACAAAAACACCCCTTGAACAACCAATTTCGTCGAATATTTAGCCGTCGCCTAGACGAATGTAATGCCTCCGAGAGAATCCTAGGTGCGCCTGCTGTCTTTCTATATGCCTCAGTCCACAACAGTCCGCAAAAATTACTGTAGTGCACCACCAGTCTAGATACCCATATTCAGCGACTGCCGGGTACTCCAACTATCCCCAATCCGGAAAGCTTCCCGGTGCAACCCCATAGCAGAGGCACCGGATTATCGAGTGTGAAGACCAGCATTTAACTATTCGGGTACACGACAAAATATGGACTCTTTGCAGTCCGCTGTACTGCAAGCACACCTGTGAGGCTACCCAGCATTGAAGCTTTATGCCAGTGCAGCTCTTGGTTTCGACTCTGTGGAAGGGCTGCACGCGCAAGCATCCAAGCACCACGCGAATTTCTTCACGTTCTTTGGCGTGGAAGAAACATACCAAGACAGACCCACACACTACTGCTAACTGCTCCTTTAATCTAGGCATTCTGCAAGATTGTTCACCCTGCTGGAGTACAAAATTGAGCACTAACACATATCAACCTTAGGTCCAAATAATGATTCGTGCGAGCAGTCACCGCAGGGCTTCCATCCGGCGTGAGCACCCTTCCTCATCTGAAGCATTCCCCTAATACACACGTTCTGCCCCATTGTTAATATGCAAACGGGGTGCACAAATGCAACAACGCTTAGAGCGTCGACGACGCTGTAAATGTTTTCCGTTCGATGATTCTGCTGCTGCTGCTGCTGTTTCGCCATCGCATCAGTGGTTCCGCCGTTGGCGTCCTATGACCCCGTCCAAGTGCAAAATTACTGTAGCGCACCCCCAGTCTAGATACCAATGTTTCAGCGACTGCCGGGTAATCCAACTACCTCCAATCCGGAAAGCTTCCCGGTGCAACCCCATAGCAGTGCCATCAGATTATTATCCTGATTATCATTGATTATCCACCGTACAGTACAGCATGCGCACTTTCGGTGACGCAAAGAGGCTCGTGGTTTTGTCGTCACGTGCGAAGCAAGACAATAGTCAGCTAGGGTAAGTGCTGGAACGCGAGCTGTGTTCTCGCGTGATGAAGCTGCAAACTTATCGGCAATCAGACCGGATTTACAGAGTGAGCGCTAGGAGAGAAAACGCGTGGCCCCTAATACAATCACTTGAATATTGAATACTCATTGCAGCACAGATTTGTCCTGAGCTATCATAAACACTGACGCATTCAAGAGCCACGTACGGACTGTGCAAGTTAGCACATGCACAAAGCATAAGTGTCATTATATGAGCTGTAAAATCGCTGTGGCACCTGTTGTTTGGCTCACATGCGCCGCATATACTTTCTGGAGCAATGCGTACATACAGCAGTTCTCGGCAAGACGTAGCACAACTCGTCGAGTGTGCCCTCAATAATCAAGTGTTCTGGCAAACCGGAAGGTCTCTCTTAGTCTCGACGAGTTATGCTACATCTTGCCGAGAATTGCTGACACACATGAGGCTACAAACATGAAATATTGCGAGTTGCTTTCGGAAAAGCATACCAAGCTTTGCAGGTCACACAGCGAGCCTACCTTAGCTAATGGCATCCGGCTGCAACTTAGGAGACATGAACGCTATTAAAAAAATATTGGCCTGGCGAACAAAACGCCGTTCAACACGTAACTGCAGATCGTTCGTCAGCGAGTGTTTTGCTTAACTGCGAGTTAAACCGAAACACCTGTGGACGTTATCTGCTCCAAGCGTCTAACAGCCTCCCGTAACACCTGCTGACAAATAGTGAACACGACAAAATCTGGACAGAAGACCTAACCGTATATCTCAGGGGTGCGCAGCACGTACAGCCTAAGCACCAACGGGTAGACGACAAAACATTAGGGAAGTAGTGGCAACTCGGGCATACCGTGTAAGAAGTCCCTATGTAACGTTTGAATATTGCAGTTAGGGACTTGCGGCTAAGAGTTTGTAGTCCTTGAGTGATTCCTTGACCTCGACGCAACTCGAGACCAACAACAAAGGATTTGTGGTAAGAAACCAAAACTGCGACACTGCTCGCTGTAACCACGCACACACAGAACCATACGATCACAACGTAGTGGACACCCATCAATGCCCTACGTGAGAATAACAGCACAGCTGCGCCATTCCCATTGGTTCCAACTTGCTCGAGGAAAACAGCAAGAGCTGACGACCGCTCAGGTGCCCCTATGAGCGCACGCTCACAGGGGCACCTGCGCGGTCGTCGTACGCTCGCATCATTACGAATTATGATGGTGGATATATAGTGTGCATGCTACCCTGGATGGCCTCAACAACGCCCGTTGCTACCAGCATATCCTACACATGCACTCACGCACTGTGAATCTCATCGTGCGTAGATGCCCACACCAGTATATAAGGAAAACATACCAGTAAATGCCGAAGCCACAGTTTGCTCCTAAACGGTCAAACCGCACGCGCCTCTTATACTGGTGTGGGCATAGTGGTGTGTTGAAGGAAAACACACAAGTGAATTCCAAAGCCACAGTTTGCTCCTAAAAGGTCAAACCACACGCGCCTCCAACACACCACTAAACTGCCAAGCTATCAGGCGTCTAGTGGCAGTATCACACGCTGATTCATAGGGCCTGCGGAGTTAGCTTGCACATGACACCACCTGTCCAGGGGACATCCAATACATACTCTCTGAGTTAAAAAATACATGAAAGCAACTCACAGGAGTTGCATGATTCACGTTACACTGTCTGGACTGCTTTTGCGTTTGTTGAAACGAATTTCCTAGTAGTCTTAGAAGCAGCGTAACCAGTGCGTCTATCTACCCACTTTCTGAAATTCCCAAAGTGGAATTTATTTCTCACGTGGAAGTGAGGAAGCTGTTCGAATACACTCCTAAATGTACACGCATACGCTATCTCTACGGGAACACAGCATAGGGGGGTCAATGGAGCTTTTATGTTTCTGCAAAAGAGCTTTCGACGTTGTTGGCAGTTCCCGATTAAACACCTTAGAGCTTATTGAGCTTCGGAAGCACTTGCTTGTCAATTGGCTTGCATTTCTGAATAGCGTGTTACGAGCCAGTAAATTAAGCACTCGACAAGCGCTTCATGAACAGTTGCAGGATCCTTTTCCCAGAGACAATTGAGAGAGACATTCCCATGTTGTATTGATAATGCGCTAAATCCGGACACCTTACACATGGAAGCAAGCAACCCTTCCTACGGGGAGCTGTTAAACTGTAGCTCACAACCTGCAGCCCACTGATGCTGACATCAGCAGCAGTGGCTAGACAAAAATGGCAGATGGGGTTTGTTCAATACTCCGGACTATTGCCTCAATTATGGGGGGCAAGCTGGGTTTGGGGACAACACGTGTCTCCCTACAAATCTGAGGCCCTTCTCTAGGCAAATAGAACGCTTCAACATCTCACAGCCCGATCCTGTTGATAATGAAGCCGTCGTGAGTTGGAGTGCGTCAATACATCATTCCACAATTGCATTATGGTCAAAATGAGTTGATGCGGTGCCCCACTTTGTTAGGACCCTTCGAACGATGCGACAGGGTTTCCCCAGAAGGTATGCACAACTGTGATACTAGTGGTTCCCAAGGCATACTGCCTGGTTGTGCGCCAGATCATATACATCTCTTATAAGTCACATGCAGTGCGAGAGCAGTTGCACGTGCACATAGTTCCTGCTCGGAATAGCAGGCCACACGTTTACCGTCATCCTTGCCCCCATACAGACGTCAGCAAAGCAATATAAACCGTCCCTGTGAATGTTGTAGTCGACAAGATCTAGAACCTCGGATGATCCAGGGAAGTCTGCGCCTATAGTAAAAGTAAAATATTTCAGGTGAGCTGCAGAATTCATGTCGTTCTTTCTGCTGTCGCTATACTAAGTGAGCTGCGGAGCTACACAGTGGTTGCACGCAAGCGTTCCGTACCAGTGTCCGTCTTGATGAGCATTTGAACTCACCCTTCACACAAACCAGCACGCAATATGCTAGGGAGAGGGTAAACTTGTATTGTTTTAGTTACCTTACGACGGGCGGCAGCATTTCGCTCGGAGGTGTTCTGTACACACAATGCTCATCTTAACCGCCATCGAAAGGCTAACATCACTCCCAGAATGCATTCAGGCTCCGTCGCAAATACCATAGCTTTCCAGAACAAACAGGCGGATCGCTGAAACAATCATTGCAGAGGTCTCCAGCACTTACAGAAAGTATTTTTAACTAAGCATCCTATACAAGAATCCACATATGCAAGGAAAGGACCATACGATTGCATTCAACGAAGGAGGCAATAAATGATGAGAAAACTATCGTTGAATGTTTTAGACGGACGGCCCAGTCTCTGGTGCTCGTTAGCGTTTTGTCTTCCGGAGCACCCGACGAAACGACCATAAATAAGCGCGCAAGGGAACGACCGCTATCCCAAGTCTATGCCTGATGCACTTTAGGCATCGTAGCACCCACTCTTCCATCCTGAAGCCTACCATCAGAACGCATTGAAGCGTTCAACGTCGTGACACACAGCCTTGTACCCACAAGAATCGTGACGTGGATATATTCTCGCAAGTAGATCTTATTCAAATAACTGCACGTTACAGCACTGCACTGCGATTTATACACTGCTCACCATTAAGCTCCTAAACGAAGCGCAACAGCTCTGAAGGTGTACCAATCAAAGGTGCTATCGGCAGGGACCCCGTCGTCATAGCAAAACAAAAATATCTTCTCTCCGAATGTATGTTAGCTGAGCGGGACAAGGTTCAGTCTAGAGCACGTGGAACAAGTGGTGCACCAATTATCACTAGCTACTTTATGGTACGGCAGCATACGAAGTACCACCATTTGAACGCAAAGCTGGAAACGCGAGGAGATAAGCTTCGCAGGCCATTAGGGCTTGAGCCAAGTGTTTTGGCACTACCATCGAGCTCAACAGCAGGCGGACATGCGACTTCGCAGAGTGTCGCCTAACGCGCGTGAGCCACATGGTAGTGAAAAAACGACACCCATATTGGTGGAAACACTTGGGGGATACATGGGAAGTACGAAAAAAACCTCTGTTGCGAAGGTTTTTCTCTAAGAAGGGCAACAAGCACTATCAACTGACCAGTGCCAGCAGATCTCCCGATGAAAAGCGGAACATTCTACAGGAACATGCGGAACATAGCGGAACGTGCAGATCGTGTCCAAGGCGCGCGCGAGTCTTCCGGAAGCTGCCCTGCCTGTTGAAGCGGTAGGGCCAGTACATGCAATGCCACCTGCAGGTGTTCGGGTACATGTAATACGTTCAGCTGCCGTACTAAGAAGCACAGGGTTTTAAAGTCTTAGAAGCATTGGAAACACCTCCAGGAAGCGAAGACATTCACGAAGCACGCTGTATGGTGCAGTCGCTGTTTCTGATTGTCTGATTGTCTGATCCCCGGTTTGGATGAAGATCTTTCAATCGCTACCGGCGCCTAACGCACGAATATATCCAGAGGTCAACCGTGAAGGTGCTGGCATTGGGGAATTAAACAGGATACGATTGCTGCAAGCTCTGTGGCGCGTACTGCCTGAACACCGGAGGACACCAACAGCAAGAGCTATTGTCTCCGAAATTGGGGAATTGTCGACGCTAGTACGCCTTTCAAAAATGAGTGTAAAACAGGCAAACAAGGTTTGCTTGTTGCGCCGTACCTGGTGCCGGAGGCACCGTGGCTCGTTTCAAGCGTCATGCAGCCTCCTGGGTTGAGGAACACGATTCCTACTGGCGTATGGAGGGCCCATGGATATTTACAGTGCATGCTCGTCAAAAGCGGTCCGAAATCACTTACAAAATGTAGTCCAAAGAGACTCATTTAGAACGTCACGGGAAACGGATGTATCGAGACTAGATTAGCTGTTAGGCGATAGGAGCACTTCTACAACCTCCACCACAACATAGAGCTCACCACCGCGATGGAAGAGATTGACGGCCGAAGAACAAACCACCCTCGCGCTGTCGCTTCACCTCTACAAACAAGTCATTCAAACGAACAGACCAAGACTGGGCTGCAAACAGCAACAGGTTTGACTAGTGTGAGCACTGAAAAACAGTCCGGAACAACATTTGGGTGAAGTTTCTTCGAGGCTACAGCGACGGCTATGCTTGCTGAATGCAGAGGTGGCACTGAGCCTTCAACACACGCCGTTCCCCGCGCACGGAGTATGAAGACCAAACACCTACAGTTCCAACAATGGGGGCAATCGCCGTCAGCATAATGAGCCTTCCTGTGCTATCCAATCAAAATGCGGAACAGGCTACCACATGAGAAATGTGCCTTGGCTTTGCACAGAATAAAAAAGGTGGTGAAACGTCCAGTCCGTATTGGTGCATTTCATCATACCGCTTAAATCCACTTGCAGTTGACTGCTGCAGTGACGCACATCCTTCGCGACAAACAAACCACCCCTGCGCCGACGAGCCTTATAAAAAAATCCGCCGGTGGCTGGGTCGAGCATTATTCCTTTCGGTACTTGGGTGTCAGCTTAAGCAAAGGTGATGTCATCCCAAATTTTGGCTTAGCTTAGTCATGTTCAAGGCATCACCAAGCACGATTGTGTTGGAGGACCAGTGCTGTGCATGCTGCCTGATTGCTACAGGCAGAGTGATGCATACTTCCTAAATCAAATGGGATATAAAAAGGAATGGAGCATGGGGCATTCAACGGCGATGTTGAAAATTTTAGTGAAGCGTGGGGTTCCACGGTTAACACGAAATGCGCTCTACCAAGCAAATGGAGGCAACGGGCCGTACATCCGGACAGCCGAACGAACGGCCCTGACAGCATTGAGAAAAAGGGCTCAGCAGTTATTTTGAGCGGTTACAATTCTTGTGGGAGACCACCATCTCCCCTTTGGCAAACGGAGGCACCCGAAGCTGTTGAACGCTGGTGCTAGGCCCATCAGACGCCTACAGGCTGAAAGTAGAGAGCGCACGCCAGGTGGTAGCATCTCACTCTGGCCTCTTTCATGGCCTGTTGCTGCATTGCTCTGTAAGGTTCGACCGCGTTTCTGTTGCAGGTTGGGTGAACCCCGCCAGACTACAGATAAACACACGTCTATAGGAAACCTCCCAGAGGTTCGCATGGATGGCGCACCGCACCAAGCAATCCTGCCGTGCACTGCAAGGCTCGGATGCGTTTCTGCTGTATAAAGCTAGCTTTGCATATGGTTTCTATCCCTTCTAGAAATGAGCATGTGGAAGCGGACAACCAATTTATCATTATTACACCCACTAAAATGCCTCAATTTGAGTACTCTGAGCATGATTTTCTTCATAGTAACACCTGCAGTTAAGATGTGACTATGCATCAGTTGCGCCAAGCCAACTGATGCATAGTGGGGGCTTGCGTGCCAGTCACTGGCGCGGGGTTCACCAACTGATCACGTATCAAATGAGTCTCCACTTACATTCAGCGCTATGCTTAGTCACGTATCAATGCTACCTTTCATAAAATCGAGCGTTCGTCGAACCCCGTTATAGGAAAGTTCTACAGATATCCGGAAGCTATTAGGCGTTTTTCCAACACCCAATAACAAGAATAAGAACCGGTGTCAACAGTGATTTCACAACACACCAATGGACAGAATGACCTAAGAAGAAAACTTCCAGCCGCGCACAATATCAAAACGGGATGTTCGAATGCACTTGCTGGTACACGCCGAACGCCCACCGCGATAAATCAGAAAGAACACTCGCCCACTATGCATCTTCTGGGGGACGAACCCTCATGCTTGCGTCAAGCTAGTTACCCTGCACGAATCTGCCCAGCTGTCTACAGTGGTGGTTAGAATCTGTATTGGTCTGCATGGACTGCGCTAGCACGTAATACATGTGGCAAAATGAATGCTTGCGTGTCACACTGTAGCATAGACTCTCCTATACCCTATACCGAAAATGGCTGCTTCGAGCCATCAAAAGCTGACAAACAGCGCGCGCTGTCTGGAGGTCGAACTAGCACGTCAGTGTTTTTTGTTTTACATTATGGCTTCCATATCGCTGATGCCACAGAGTATTAGATGTGAATTAGGATAAAAAGACAGCATAATACAGAGACTGGAACTTGTCTGGAACGGACGACGCACCGCCTATGTTGTGTGGTTGTCCTCTCCGTAGGTGAGCAAGCAATTATTTTTGTCGAGGTCAAGGCAAACGCCTAGCGAGTTTTGCACACATGCAGTGTTTTGTGCAAACAGCAACGGAAGCGGCAAACGTAACGGGTCCCAGAACTCGCAAGGAGGTATGCGCACTGTCTAAAGATTTGTCCCATCAAGCGTATTAGGACACGATTGATCGTGGAACGTTTTGGCAACACCAGTCTAGAGAAGCACTGCATGCTGACAGCAAACGAAGGAGAACGCTGAGTTGCACACAAGCCATATTTATTCCTTTCGGAAACAATACTGCAGAGTACGTGAGGGTTTATATAGTACGGAAGTAGGCCTTAATCATATCGATGCTGACCAAAGAACCATTCACTACCTCAGCGGAAACGAAGCGGGACGTCAGCATAAGAGTAGAGAGCTGTGCAAGAGTGCTGGAAGCGATAATGCAAAGTAGCTCAGCCATAGGAACATTGCACTTTACTGCTAGAAGACGTACCAAGCTACGGTTTGTAGCTATCGACCGCCTGAACCCTTCGATTGAAAAAAGTGGACCGAATCTTCCCCAGTACCAACAAACTGATGACAGATTAAGGTGTGCACCGAACGGGCTATCTCAGTAAAAAATACAAAGCTTTCACTTGTAGGAGTTGGTTACGCGATCTTCCCTGCCTGCACACCAAGCGCATCCACGACAAATAACCGTATAAGAGGATGAGGTTTGTGTCACCCCTCAGATAATGCATTCTTGGCTCCGCCGCACTGAACTGTCCATCATGCAGGCAACAAGAGGAGCAATTCAAGCTGCCAACGCCGGTACTAGGCTAGTTGCCAAGTGAGCAGCAGCGATTAATAGCATTACAAATCGAGCTTATTCAAACATGAAATGGACGCTGTGCCAGTGTGACCGACTTGGAAACAAGCCAAGCTCCTACGACGTCAGTATCAATACATTACACAGCCGGGAAAGCTTTAGCAGTGAACCGGGTTTGTATGCTGGTCACTGGCCCCTAGGGTGACATGCACATGCCACAGGAGCCAGAGACCAGTGAGACACTAGCTGCGACATATTCGATTGCACTGTTCGCGGCGGCGTGCGCAAATACGCGGCCCCCGTCTCACAGACAAACCTCGCCGGGCTTGGTGCTATTCGGACACGGACACCCCTTGGCAGGCTCACCGGCTGTAATGCGATTACAGCATGCGATGAAACACAGCACTTCTAGACCCCAGCAGGCCAACAGCGAACCGTATACGTGCAGGCAAGGTTCACTGATGCAAACGCTACCGTACATACACCGACATAACACTACCGATGCCTGTGCCGTCTTCTCGCAACTGCAGGTTATCCTTGCAGACCAACGCACTCCCCCAAATCCTCGGGCAACCATAAACTGCTCAGCACACCCTCCCCAGTGTACCTCCCGCTACAACATGCAACACCTGCCCACACGAAATACCACGCACTTCCACGTCCGTCAACATGTATGAACAAGATACCCACTGTGCCCAACAGAGCTGCCACGAGTCAGCATCTTTGAATATGGTTGTACTTGACATAGGGAAACTGAAAGAGGATTGGCGACAACACCGAGCGATCCATCATGTTTACACACACAACAGAACAGGGCCCGCCCAAAGAAAATCCTCCCTTCCAGAATAGACCACTACGTGGTCATTCCGTACCGGTTGTATACCCAAACATACCGGTTGTATACCCGAACTCGCAACACACAGAGTAACCGGATCCATGTGTCAACCTCCCTAATCGCATGGACCAAATATCAAAGACTCTAGCTCCGTCCTATTCGACTGCTTTGCTCGCTGTGCACGTTATTGATTCGACTGTTTTGCTCGCTGCGCACGTTATTGATTCGACTGCTTTGCTCGCTGCGCACGTTAGGAATAACAACGCCGAATCTGGGGTGGGTTGGTACGAAGCGTGTGCCCGAGCAATGCAACGAAATCTACGGCGGAAATCAACCTGCACAACTTGGATCAGCTTGCATCGCGGACATAGATATCCATTTGCAGGCTCACGAGCTGTAATGCGGTTGCAGCATGCGATGTAACACAGCATTTCTAGACCCCAGCAGGCCAACAGCGAATCGTATACGTGCAGGCAAGGCTCCCGGATGCAAACGCTACCGTACGTACATCGATATAACAATACTGATCCATCTGCCGTGACATCGCGGCTGCTGTTCACCGTAGCAGAGCAGCGAAGGTCAACAAGGATGGAACTGCTCAGAACTTTTTACGATGTGCACCTTGTGCTGCAACAGGCAAATCCCCTCATTCCTAATCAACACGCGTCTGCAAGTCAAAATCCATGCCTGAAGAGAATACCCAAATAAATCTCCATGTGCACATTTCGTACTGGCTGCTCGCACGAAGCCAAAAACTACAGTTGAGTTGGCCATTCGTACCAACCTCTTTGATGGCGTGCCCGAGCCATGGGAATATTTCACGGCCCCGCATTTGATTACGGTTCTCACAGCGACAAGTCGTGGGGAAATTCACCCCTTGGAATTGAGTTCGACTTGAGGCAAAATCGAACATCGAGGGTTGGAAGAAGTGTCGAGTAAACGTTGCAGTAGACCCAGGCATCACCTGTCCACAGCCCAGTGAAGTACGTGCGGGCTCTGTAAACTGGTGCATGTGGGCGTTCCGCACTAGCTGGATGCACAACACGGAGAATTGCCGCTGACCCGCTCCCACTAGTCACGCTCTTCCTTGCCGCAAACCGGTGACATGGCACTTCAACAGCGGCACATTGCAGTTAGGTGCGTCAACGGCACTGCCATCACTCCCGGAAAGAAAACATAGCTAAAGCGACAACGTGGGGTGCAGCTTCAATGGCTACAGACCCACACGACCACTATATGTTCAGCAGCCTTACACATCGTTAAGACTGGCGTGCACGTGTTTAGGTAGCAGGTCCATGCAACACACGAGCTAGTCTCCACATGGTCACGGAGAACCCCCCTACGTCAACAGAGCATCCCTCTCGATCCTTTGCATTCGAGAAACGAATGCTCTACGGAAAGCGTGTAGGTGTTGTCGACTGCAGCGAACATGCTAGCGTTTGTTGTGAAATGTTCCTGTGGGCCGTAGATACTCCCTGCATGCACAATAAGCAGAACGGCGTGACTGAGGGACCATGAGATATCCGAACGTGCTGTCCATTTGTAAGAACGACACGACGCCCCTCCCCACAGCTACGTGCAGCGTAGAATAGTTGTCTACACCGGAAAAATTTGGGTTAGCGTGTTTCTGCGTTTCGCATTCACGTAGCAGCTGTTCGTCAGCGTGGGTTTACCACGCTTTGAAATAGCTCCTGAAATGAGCGTCCGTTAACAAATTAAAAGTGCGACTCACATGAGCCATCCGACAGCCTAGTCCTAGAGTAATCACATTAGCGTGCTCTAGTACCAACACTATGAAAGCACGATGATGTCGTGCCGAGTCCCTCAAACACATTCATTCTGGCATACCGTAGGAAGCACAGTTTTCTCTAGTCAACCCAACATCCCTGCCCGTTGATTCTGTCGACGGCGGCGACCACGGCTCAAGACACCTACGAGAAGACAACATTGCTCGTCAAATATATACCATATCCTGAATGTAAAGAGCGATGCAGGAAGGCATGCGTAACGAAGCTTAGCGCCCATGGTTTTCACATATCATATCCGACTGGGAAGAAAGAATAGGTGCAACTGCGTAAGCATTACTTCGGGAGGTTCCGTCCATGATGTGCGAACAACGGAAGGCACAACCGAAAAACCTTCTGCCGCTAGATTTGTCTTTACTGCAGCCGGTAAATCGGTAACAAAGTCCACGCCTGTGTTGCAACGCTTTCCGGGAAGAAGACGCTAAGCATTCCGTGGATTCACAAACCCCGTACGCGCAGAGCTACCATAAGCAAGGGGCATATTTATTCGTTGCTCATGTACTCATGCATCCCCACACGCTCGTAGTTATTCCTGCATAGAACCACGCGAAGGCTTCCGCACACATGCATCCTCCCAATGGGGAGCAGGAAAAGCCACGACCACTCATACAGAGCAGGAAAAGCCACGACCACTCATACAGCTTGCAGCGCCGAAAAACCGGCCACAGTGTGCGCTTCACCCAGCGAAACCGAACCCAAGAGCAGGAAAAGCCACGACCACTCATACAGCTTGCAGCGCCGAAAAACCGGCCACAGTGTGCGCTTCACCCAGCGAAACCGAACCCAAGAGCAGGAAAAGCCACGACCACTCATACAGCTTGCAGCGCCGAAAAACCGGCCACAGTGTGCGCTTCACCCAGCGAAACCGAACCCAAAAGTCATATTTGCTCAGAGACAACTTCCCAAACACGAATGGTGCCACTTCGTCGAGAATCTATGGGGTTACGGCAACTCAGAGACCGACACTAATCCTCTATCAGTGTGTCGGAGAAACTTGTGCACCGATAATCAATGCAACACACGTACAGCCATCCAACCCCTGCACTATACACCAACCCGCGCTCAACAGCCTTGAACGCGCCCTTTGAACATCATACCGAGGGGTCGGCGACTACGCTTATACAACATACATGCTGGTTACCAAGCACCCAACTACGAACAGGCACCTCAGGCAAAAGGGATAACACCCACTCTTTGGTGTCACTCTGCTGGCCTTATAACTGTGTTCCCCAGATGTTTACAAACTGGCAGCCAGACCAGCCAACGAGTATTTGCATTCAGCATTCACGGCCTCTTAGACCCCCACAATAGCAAACAACCAGCGTTCAACACACCGGTCAAAACATCTCGGGCTTGAGCGCTCTACTATCAGTTAAGAAATACATACACCTACATAGAATATCAATAGCTAGGGACGGCACAGCAGATTTATGCTCGGCCTTGTCATGTCCACACATGGTCTATGAGAGGGCAAAGCTCCACTGCTTCACAGCGGTGCATTCGGTCAGCTCGTACTCGCTAGGTCGGCAACGTCGAGGCGGCGCCAGCGACAAGCTCTCTCGCTAAAACGGCAACGTCTGGGTGACACACACACACACACACACACACACACATACATACACACACCCACGTCAGGCTCTCGCTCTCTTGCTGTGCACCAAAGAAGCATTTTGATCGACGCATAGCATTGGAATGCGTTGCGCAGT
>NW_013566471.1:20000-27500 GCF_000499605.1 Eimeria maxima | reverse complement strand
AAAAAGAAAAAAAAAAAAGAAAAAAAAAAAACAGTAAATAAAAGAGAATAAAAAGGAGAAGAATATAGATATAAAAAGGAGAAGAATATATATATATAAAGGAGAAGAATATATATATAAAAAGGAGACAATAAAAAAGAATAAAAAGGACAAAAAAAAAAAGAGATATAATAATATCCTGTCTTGTGTATTTGTGCATTCTTATAACAAGCATAAAAGGACAAAAAAAGAAAGAGAATAAAAAGGAGAATAAGGAGGAGAATAAAAAGGAGAATAAGGAGGAGAATAAGGAGGAGAATAAGAAGGAGAATAAGGAGGAGAATAAAAAAAGAAGAAAGAGGATAAAAAAAGGAATATAATTATCTGTCTTGTATTTATAGATTTTTTATGTAAGGAGTATAAATAAGTAATTAAATAAGAGATAAAAAGAGAGAAAAAAGTACATAATAAGAAAGAGAATAAAAAGGAGAAGAATATAGATATAAAAAGGAGAAGAATATAGACAAAAAAAGACATAAAAAGTACCTGTATACCACCATGTACATTCTTGTATAACATCCTATTCCCTTATATTAAGGAGGGGAAAAATTGAATTATAAATTAGTGATTAAATAAGACATAAAAAGAGAGACAAAAAGTACATCATAAGAAAGAGAATAAAAAGGAGAATATAATAAGAAGAAAGACAATAAAAAATAACATATAATTATCTCTGTCTTGTATGTATATTCTTGTAATATATCCATATAAGAAGACACATTCCTTGAGTTAAGAGGGCAAAATAGAAATAAAGATTTGTAATTAAATAAGACATAAAAAGAGAGACAAAAAGTACATAATAAGAAAGAGAATAAAAAGGAGAATATAATAAGAAGAAAGACAATAAAAAATAACATATAATTACCTGTTTACCAGCTACATTCCTGTAATATACATCCTTAAGTAGACACATTCCTTTCGTTAAGAGTGCAAAATTGAAATATAAATTAGTAATTAAATAAGACATAAAAAGAGAGATAAAATGTACATCATAAGAAAGAGAATAAATAGGAGAATATAATAGACATAAAAAGGACAAAAAATAACATATAATTACCTGTTTACCAGCTAGATTCTTGTAATACATCCTTAAGTAGACACATTCCTTCCGTAAGGATTTGTGATTAAATAAGACATAAAAAGAGAGAAAAAAGTACACCAAAAGAAAGAGAATAAGGAGGAGAACAATATAGACATAAAAAGGAGAAGAAGTTATAAAGAATTACCTGTTTCGCAGCTACATTCCTGTAATACATCCTTAAGAAGACACATTCCTTTCGTAAGGATTTGTGATTAAATAAGACATAAAAAGACCAGAAAAAAGTACACCAAAAGAAAGAGAATAAAGAGGAGAACAATATAGACATAAAAAGGAGAAGAAGTTATAAAGAATTACCTGTTTCGCAGCTACATTCTTGTAGTACATCCTTCAATAGACACATTCCTTTCGTAAGGAGAGAAAAATTGAAATATAAATTAGTGATTCAATAAGACATAAAAAGATCAAAAAAAAGACACCATAAGAAAGAGAATAAAGAGGAGAACAATATAGACATAAATAGCATAAAAAGTTATAAAGAATTACCTGTTTCGCAGCTACATTCTTGTAGTACATCCTTAAGAAGACACATTCCCTTAGTTAATAGAGAAAAATTGAAATATAAATTATTAATTCGATCTGGATGAAATGAAAAACGATTTAAATAAAAAGAAAGAGAAGGAAATGATACAGGAAATACTTCTTCCTCCTCCTCCTCCTCCTCCTCCTCTTGCTGCTGCTGCTGCTGCTGCTGCTGTTGTTGCTGCTGTTGTTGGTGCTTATTATTATTATTATTATTATTATTATTATTATTATTATTATTATTATTATTATTATTATGTTTATTATGTTTATTATGTTGTTGGTAATGATTAATGTCTGTATAATAATATTCAGCAGCAAGTGCAGATATATTGGATTGTATACCAGATAATATCATGGATAACTTTGCTGCAGTACCACATACTTTTATATCTTCCTCTTCTTTTTCTTGCTGCTGCTGCTGTTGCTGCTGCTGCTGCTGCTGCTGCTGATTATAATTATATATTTCTTGCTGCTGTATACGATATATTTGCTGCTGTAATGCTCCCCATATAGGTCCTCCTTGGTACTCTGTATAACCAGGAGGATTTCTTAATAGATCTACATATACTATACTAGATGATTCATCAATCCATTTATTATTATTGTTGCTGCTGCTGTTGCTGCTGCTGCTGCTGCTGCTGCTGCTGCTGTTGCTGCTGCTGCTGCTGCTGTTGCTGCTGTTTATTGATGAATTGTCTGGTAATAATGATGAATCCTTACCACCATTATAGAATGATGCTGCAGCAACAGCAACAGCAACAGCAACAGCAACAGCAATATAAACAATCAGCAACAGCAACAGCAACAGCAGCAGCAGCAGCAGCAGCAACAAATGAATATAATACATACCTGCATGTTTTCTATCAACAAAGTTTTCTTGAGGTTTAACCTTATAATTAATAGGTATTTGTTCTTCCTTGCATGTACATAATCCGCATTTCTTAGGAGAAGTACATTTATTATTATTATTATTATTATTTGCTGCTGCTGCTGCTGCTGCAAACATAGCTGCTGCTGCAGCTGCAGCTGAATTACTACCACCACCATTTCTTATTGCAGCAGCTTCTGCTGCTGCTGCTGCTGCTGCATTATAAGGAGAAGATGCAGCATTAGCATTAGCAGCAGCAGCAGCAGCAGCAAATGTAGATTGTGCATATACACTACTAGGAGTAAGTTGTGTTTGTTGTTGTTGTTGTTGCTGCTGTATAAGCAACTCTTGCTGCTGCTGCAGCTGCTTATCCGACAGCAGCAGCAGCAAATCCATTGGACTACTCCTCTCTTTTATATTTAATTTAAATATACGGAAAAATTTCCTTTTTTTTAATTGCTGCAGCAAAGGGTGCAGCAAATATGCATCTTGCTGCAGCAAGCTTATCTCCGGTGTATGTAAACATCTGCATGCATGCATACATACACATATACATATACATATACATATACATATCTTTCCTTATCCTCCTCCTCCTGCTGCTGCTGCTGCTGATGATGATGATGCTGATGCTGATGGTGGTTGTATGGTATGGTGGTAAGGTCGTGGTGGGGTTGTGTGTTTCTATATACACTATTAGTATTAGTACTACTGCTGCTGTTGCTGCTGTTGCTGCTGCTGTTGCTGCTGCTGCTGCTGCTGCTGCTGCTGCTGCTGCTGCTGCTGGTGGTGGTGTTGCTGCTGCTGACTCTGGGAATTTTTCATCAGGAAGGAGGAGACGTCTTAGCTGCAGAGACTCAGGAAGGAAAGAAAAAAGATCAATTAGCTGCTGCGGTGGTGCTGCTAGCTTCTTCATTAGCTGCTGCTGTGCAGCAGCAGCAGCAGCAGCTGCTGCTGCTGATGCACGACCATATACTGTTGCTGCTGTTGCTGCTGCTGCTGCTGTTGCTGATGAACCAGAGAATATACCCTCAAACGAACCTAACCCAGCATCCAGCAGCAGCAAACTGCAGCAGCAGCCAATTGCTGCTGCTGCTGCTAATATAGCTAAACTCTTACACCTTAACTCCATTGCTGCACCACCAGCAGCAGCAGCAGCAGCAGCAGCAGCAGCAATTGCTGCTTATTGTCTATGCTGCCTTTAGGCCAATCACACTAATACTATACCTGCTGCTGTTGCTGCAGTTGTTGCTGCAGTTGTTGCTGCTGCAGATCCACAATTCAGTGTTGTTGTTGCTGCTGTTGTTCCTGTTGCTGCTTCCTTTGCTGCTGCTGCTGCTGCTTTGGCTGCTGCAGACACGCACTTAAATGGAGCAGACAAGCTGTTGCTGCTGCTGCAGCAGCTGCTGCTGCTATTGCTGCTGCTTGAGTTGCTGCTGCTTCTTTTGCTGCTGTTAGGGTCTATACAAAAAAGACAAAAGAGTAGCGCATGCGCTGATGCTGCAGGGGACAGGCACGCTGTATTGTACCTCCAGTTGCTGTTGTTGTTGTTGCTGCTGCTGCTGCTGTTCCTGCTGCTGCTGCTGCTGCTGCGGCTGCTGCATCGAGACAGCAGCGACTGCGTCAAGACTAGACTCCGCCCCAAGGAGACAACAGGAGAAGAAGGGGCAAGGACTGATTGAGTCGGTGGCAGCAACAGCAGCAGCAGCAGCGGCAGCAGCAGGGGCAAGGGTCAGCAGCAGCAGCAGCAGCAGCAGCAGCAGCAGCTGAGACTGAGCAGCAAATAGAGAACAGCAAATGTGTATTTAAAGAAGCAAGACAAACGTAGAGAACAAAACGAGTCATATATATATCTACATACAGTGTAGCTGCTGCTGCTGCTGCTGCTGCTGCTGTTGTTGTTGCTGCTGCTGCTGCAGCAGGAGCAGCCGCCGCCGCCGCCACAGCAGCAGCAGCAGTAGCAGCAGCAGCAGCAGCAGCAGAGACCTCCTACATTGGGGGCCCCTGCTGCCTGTACACCTAAAAAAGAATAAATTAAATCTTCTTACAACATTTGCTGCTGCTGTCGTGTAGGATGTCTTATTTGCTGGTGCAGCAGCAGCAGCAGCAGCAGCAGCAGTACTAGTAAGGGCAACAACATTGCTCCCGCTCCTGCTGCTGCTCCTACTGTCCGTGCTGCTGCTCCAGCAGCAGCAACAGCAACAACAGCAGCAGCAGCAAAAACAATATTTGCTGCTGCTGTCTTGTCTTATATGTCATACAATAATTAAGACACACACACAAGGATTGGTGCTGCTGCTGATCCTGCTGCTGCTGCTGCTGCTACTGTTGCTATTGCTGCTGCTGTTCCTGCTGCCATTGTTATTGCTGTTGCTGCTGCTACCATTGCTGTTGCTGCTGTTACTATTGCTGCTTTGCTGCTGTTAGGGAAGCAATGTTCTTGCTGCTGCTGCCTTTGTTTGCAGTACCTGGTGCTGCTGCTGCTGCAGCAATAGCAGCACGACGGCCCAGCAGAAGGCTGCTGCTGCAGCACAGCTCCTCGTTGCTGCTGCTGCTGCTGATGCTGCTGCTATTTGCATGCATCTGGCTGCCTTAAGGATACGTTCTATGCAGTGTCTATTATAAGATAATTGGGGTGTACGTACACCGCTGCAGCAGAACTACTACTAGCAGCAGCACTAACTGTGTATGGCCTGCAGCAGCAGCAGCAGAAACTGTTGTTGCTGCTGCTGCTGTAACTCCCTTCTGCTGCAGCAGCAGCAGCGTAGATAGTCATATGCTGCAGCAGCAGCACCTACAGTAGTCTGCACAGCAGCAGCAACTAATATGCAGTAACAGCAACAACTAATCTAGCAACAACTGATCTGCAGCAGCAGCAGCAACAGCAACTGATCTGTTGCAGCTGCAGCAACTAATCTACTCTATATATAAATCATTATAGCTGTTGCTGCTGCTGCTGCTGCTGCATGCAGCAGCAGCAGCAGCAGCAAACTAAAAGTCGAGCAAATCGGCAGCAAAAGTTGTGCCGCTCGATCCTGTCTCCCATGCTGCATCTGCTGCTGGTGTTAATCCTTGCTGCTGCTGCTGCTGCTGCTGCTGCTGCGGTGCTGCAGCAGAACCAGCAGCAGCAGCTTCTGCTGCAGCAGCAGGACTGGTAGGCTCTCCTTGGGACTCAAGAGAGGAAGGGCTCCATAGATCTGCTAGAGCAGTCGGCTGCTGCTGCTGCTGCTGCCGCTGCTTGTTGGCAGCAGCATGAGGAGCTGCTGCTTTTGCTGCTACAAGTTTTGATTTTGCTGCTGCAGCTAATCTGCTCTTGCTGCTGCTGTTGTTGCGCTGCTGCTGCTGCTCCTCCTCCTCCCTTCCTGCCTCTCGTGTAGTTCCCTTGCGTGAATTGCGCTGCTGCTGCTGCTGTTGCTGTTGCTGCTGCTGCTGCCCCGTAGCTTGTTTGCGAGCCTCCTGTTGCTGCTGCTTCTTTTTTTGTGGCTGCTTCTGCTGCTGTCTCTTCTGCTGCTTGCTTTGCTGCTGCCGCTGCTGCTCCTGCTGCTCCTCCTCCTCTTCATCAGAGGTGTGCTGCTGCTGCTGCTGCTGCTCTTGTTGCCTTTGTCTCGATTCAGCTTGCTCCCGCTGTTGCTGCTCTTCGCGTCTCTGCTGCTCTTGCTGCAGCAGCAGCTCCTGCTGCTGCTGCTGCTCTCGGCGTTGCTGCTCTTGTTGCTGTTGCTGCTGCTGTTCTTCCTGCTGCCTCTGCCTTTCCTCCTGCTGCCGCTGCTGTTCTTGCTGCCGCCGCTGTTGTTCTTGCTGCAGCCGCAGCTGCTGCTCTTCTTGCTGCTGCCGCCGCTGCTGCTCTTCTTGCTGCTGCTGCTGCCTTTGTCTGTTGCTGCTCTCCACCGTGTTTGCTGCAGCAGCAGAAATTGCTGCTGCACTAAAGCTGCTGCGCTGCGCAGCAGCAGCACCTGTTGCTGCTGCTGAAGGAAACAGTGCATGCGCAGTAGCAGCAGCAGCAGCTTCTGCAGATGGTGGATGTGCTGCTGCTGCTGCTCCTCCTGTGTTGTCATCCCTGCTGCTGCTGCTGCTGCTGTTGGCGCTTGTGCGCTTCCGACTAGCAGCGTTACCCACTCCAACAGCTGCCGTGCTGCTGCTGCTGCTGCTGCTCTTACCTTTAGGAGCAGCAGCAGCAAGCAGCAGCAGCTGCTCCTCGCTGCTGCTCCATTCCCCTCCTGCTGCCCTTAGATCCTCCCTGAGGTGTCTCTGCAGCAGCAGCAAGTTTTGCTGCGATAGGAAGCGCCGCTGCAGCAGCGGTGCAGCAGCAGCAAACCAGCTGCAGTACTTGCTGCTAATGCTGCTACTGCTGCTGCTGCTGCTGCTGCTGTTTCCTAGTACCAGCATGGCCCGCCGTCTTGTCTTCCGTGCTGCTGCTGCTGCTTCCCTCAGCACAGCAATGACTTGCTGCTGCTGCTGCAGCGTCAGCAGCACACCAAGTCTTTGTGTTGCTGCATGCATAAATGTAAGCATGTCTTGCTGCAGCTGCTGCTTCGTTTCTTCTGCTGCAGCAGCAGCAGCAGGAGGAAGACCAGATGAACCTGCAGCAGCAGCAGCTGCTGCTGCTTCTTCTAAGGGCTCCAGCAGCCGCAGCGCATGCAGCTGCCGCAGCGACTGCAGCAGCAACTGCAGCAGCAGCGGGAAGGATTCACGTTTTAGCTGCAGCAAGAAGGCTAATGCTTGCTGCTGCAGCTGCTGCTGCGGGTGCAGCAGCAGCAGCAGCAGCGCAGCACCAAGACCACAACCCCACAAGGAGACACTGCAGCTCTGTCTAACTAATAAGCAACAGTACTCCCTCATCTCGTTACCTAGCTGCTGCTGCAGCAGGAGCTGCTGCTGCTGCTGCTGCTCTTGCTGCTGCTGCTGCTGCTCTTGCTGCTCCTGTTGCTGCTCTTGCTGCTGCTGCTGCTGCGAGAGACATTGGGACAAGAAA
>NW_013566471.1:7500-17500 GCF_000499605.1 Eimeria maxima | reverse complement strand
ATAGTTGAGGGAGGGCCTCAAAGACACGCTGCACGAAATCAACCGCCATCCTCCTCTGCTGCTGCTGCTGCTGCTGCTGCTGTTGCTGCTGCTGTTGCTGCTGCTGCTGCAACAGCACAGGCCAAGAGGCAGCAGCAATACGACTGCTTATTGATGGCTTTGATGTGCTGCAGCAAAGCTGCAGCTGAGCAGGGCAGCAGCAATTGCTGCTGCTGCTGCTGAGTTGCTGCTGTTGCTGATGTGTGCTTGGATGGTTGCTGCTGCTGCTGCTGCTGCTGTCGCTGCTGCTGCTGCTGCAGCCCCACAAGCCGCTGCTCCAATTGAGTTTCTTCATAGCAGCGCAGCAGAAGGCAAGAAGAAGAGTTTGCTGCTCCTCAGTAAGGAGATCATCATCTATTTGCTGCTGCTGCTGCTGTTGCTGCTGCTGCTGCAGCAGCTGCAGCAGCAAATCAACTCTTCTAACAGACGGCAGCAAATCCCAAAAGCCAATCACAACATTTGCTGCTAGCGGATAGGCCAGGCAGGATTCGCTGCTGCTGCTGCTGCTGTTGCTGCTGTTGCTGCTGCTGCTGCTGTTCTTGCTGTTGCTGCTGCTGCTTAAGAAATCTGTCTTGGGTAGATACGCCACACAGAAATCCAACAATGCATGCAGCTCTGCTGTGCTGCTGCTGCTGCTGCTGCTGCTGCTGTTGCTGCTGCAGCACACATGATCGCAGCAGCCAACAAAGAAAGAGTTTAAGCTCGCGCTGCAGCAACAGCTGCAGAAGCACCAGCAGCAACAACAACAGCAGCAATAGCGGCAGCAGCAGCAACAGCAGCAGCACTTACGGGGCACAGCATCGAGCAGCAACAGCAGGAGGCAGCAGCAGCGAGCCAACAACTGCTGCTGCTGCTTCTATTACTGCTGTGTCTGCTGCAGTCCAGAAGACTTCTAGTAGCTGCCGTACTGCTGCGTCCTGCAGCAGCGGCAGCACCTGCTGCTGCTGCTGCTGCTCCTGCCGCTGTTGGTCGGTCTGCTGCTGCTCCTGCTGTGCTGCAGCAGCAGTTGCTGCAGCAAAAGGAAGGAGACAACGAAGAGCAGCAGCAGCAAGAACAGGATCTGCTGCTGCTGTCTGCAGCAGCACAAGAGGAAGGGCTATTTGTATGAATTCGTTGCAGTCCTCTGCTGCTGCTGCTGATATATGCTGCTGCTGATCTGCTGCTGCTGCTGCTGTTCCTGATGCTGCTGCTGTTGCTGCTGTGCCAAGGAGCGCATGCTGCTCTGCATAATCACACACTGCATGCGTTGCTAAATGAAAAAGCCCCAAAGCTGCCAGCATCTCGTCCCGGTTCTGCTGCTGCTGCTGCTGCTGTTCGTGCTGCTGCTGCTGCTGCTGCTGCTGCTGCAGGGCAGGCAGCAGCAGCAAAAAGGTCTCCTTCCTCAAGACCAACGAGGGAGCAGCAAAAGGCAATCCAGCAACCTGCAGCAACAGAAGCAGCAACAGAAGCAGCAACAACTAGAGCAGCAGCAGCAGCAGCAACTGGAGCAGCAGGACTAGCAGCAGCAACTATGACCGCTGCACCAGCAGCAGCACCTAGAGCAGCAGCAGCAGCAGCAGCAGCAGCACTAACCAGAGCCTTGAGAGCTTCTGCCCTAACATTAGGACAAACATCATCAGCTCTTTGCTGCAGCAGCAGCAGCTGCTGCTGCAGCAGCTGCTGCAGCGCGGTCTCCTCTGCTTCTAGCTGCTGCAGCCGGTGCTGCACTGCAGCACCAACTATAGCTGTTGATTCTTCTTCGTGCTGCTGCTGCTGCTGCTGCTTGCGCTGTCTCCTTTGCTGCAGCTGCTGCTGCAGCATCTGCTGCTGCTGCTGCACACGGAAACGACGAGCCTCCCTCAGCAGATTTGCTGCTGCTGCTGCTGCACCGCTCAACATGCCCGACGCTGCAGCAACAGCAGCAACAGCAGCAGAAAAGATAGCAGCATGATGCAAAGACAGCAGCACAAACAGCAGCAGCAACTACAGCAGCAACAGCAACAGCAGCAGCAGCAACAGCAGCAACAGCAGCAGCAGGTCACCTGCAATGGTAGCAGCAAGCCTAAGACGTCTAGCTGGGGAGCAACCGAGCAGCTGCAGCAGCTGCAGCAGCAAACCAAGAGAGTTTGCTGCTGGTGCTGCTGCTGTTACTGCTGCTGCTGCTGCTGCTGCTCCTGCTGCTGCTGCTGCTATTGGTGCTGCATGTATTGCTCCCTCCTCTGCAACAAAATGTAAGAACAAACGAATGCCGTTGCAGTTGGTAGGCCGGACAGAGTGCTGCTGCTGCTGCTGTTGCTGCTGCTGCTGCTGCTGTTGCTGTTGCTGCGGGCTCTTGCGGCGGTTCTTAGGGGCAGCAGACAGCGACAGCAGCAAATCTGTCAGCAAGGCGATGTCTTGCTTCTGCTGCTGCTGTTGCTGCTGCTGTCTCTGTCGTTGCCGAGGGGGAAGGCTGCTGCTGCTGCCGTTGCTGCTGCTGCTGCTGCTGCTGCTGTTGCTGCTGCTGCGCAGGAGGCGCATGCAGAGGCTGCAGAGGGCTGTCTTTGTATCCGCAGACACAGCAGCAGGACCCAAACCAACCACCTGCACAAACAACAAACCCTAAACCCTAAACCCTAAACCCTAATCTCTAAACCCTAAACCCTAGACGGTACTGGAACAGGGGCAGCAGAAGCAGCAGCAGCAGCAGCGAATAAGAAGAAGAAGCAGCAGCAGCAGCAACTACCTTAGCAAGAAGATGCAGCAGCTGCGCAGCAAGAAGTGTAAGAGATTCGCCAGCTTGCTGCACCGCATCATCGTCATCTGCTGCTGCTGCTGTTGCTGCTGCTGTTGCTGCTGCTGCTGTTGCTGCTGCTGCCTGCAGGCGTCTAGTGAATTCTCTTGCTGCTGCTGCTGGGTCTCTAAGGATTGCCTGCAGAGATAATTCATTTTCTGCTGGCAGCAGCAGCAGATGCTGCTGCTGCCGCTGCTGCTGCTGCTCGCCCCCGTGCTGTACAATATCCAGCTGCAGCACCTGCTGTTGCTGCTGCTGCTGCTGCCGCGGTTTCAGCTTGCTGCTGCTGCTGCTGCTGCGTGCTGCAGCAGCAGCAGTAGCCTTCCTCTTCCTCCGCAGCAAAGACACAACAGAAATATTCTTGCATGCGTTTTCTTCAAATTCATCATCGCTGCTGTTATCAAAGCTGCTGCTGCTGCTGCTGCTGCTGCTGCTGTATTCTTCTTCTTCTTCTTCTTCTGTACCAGACTCTGCTGCTGCTGCTGCTGCTGCTGGTGGGGATGGTGTTGCTGCTGCTGCTGCTGCTGCTGGTTTGCTGCTGCCTGCTGGGGTTCTTGCTACTATCCGCCGCTTGCGCAGCGCTGATGGTCTTAAGAAACCATCCTTATCTCTCTCATTTTGCTGCTGCTGCTGCTGCTGCTTCTGCTGCTGCTGCTGCTGCAGGGAGCTGTTGATCAGCGCCAGGGTACGACGACCTGCAGACGCTGCCATTTGATGCTGCTGCTGCTCACCTGCTGCTGCTGCTGCTGTTGTTGCTGCTGCTGCTCCTGCACTGTTCGCTGCAGCAGAAGTTCACTACAGAGGTGCAGCAGCAGCAACAACAGCAACAACAGCAGCAGCCGCAGCAGTGCGTGCTGCTGCTGAGGTTGCTGCCCCCGCCACTGGTGTTGCTGCTCCCTTCTTTGCCGCTGCTGCTGCTACTGCTGCCAATGTTGCTGTTGCTGCTGAGAGAGGAGAGTGCTGCTGTTTGTATGCCTGCTGCTGCTGCTGCTGCAGCAACGGAAGACGCAGGCTGGCAGGTTGCTGCTGATGTCAGTATACGGGTCCGATGACCCCTAAACCCTAAACCCTAAACCCTAAACCCTAAAAAACATATTTAATAGATGAGTAATAAAGAAAAAATGAATAAACAAACAAACACCAACAGCAAACCCTTTGGGGTTGGTTGTTGTGTCGGCGGTGGAGGGCCCCCAAACCCTAAACACTAAACCCTAAACCCTAAACACTAAACCCTAAACCCTTAGATAACTTGGTGGCTTAGATCGACCGAAATAACACATGTAATGTGTTACAGTCTTTATATTAGGGTTTTTCTTATTATTAGGGTTTAGGGTTTAGGGTTTAGGGTTTATTGATTAGGGTTTACAGCCGCTGCCGTAAGAGCCACAGCCGCAACAGAAGCGGTCGCTCCTGCTGCTGCTGCTTTGGCTGCTGCCGCTGCTGCTGCATGCAGCAGCAACAGCAGCAGCAACAAATTGTTTTTTAGAAAACTTTTTGTATTTTCTTTTAATATGCTGTAATTGTAAGACAGCAGTGTCTACCTTCTCGTTTAAGCGTCTAGGGTTTAGGGTGTAGGGTTTAGGGTTTAGGGTTTAAGGGATGTCAGACGACGGGTTCCCCCTCGAGGGGAGTCTACGCGAGTTAATAGAAACTCCTTCCTTGAAATGGATCTTCGTTGGTATGTCTGAGGGTTTAGGGTTTAGGGTTTAGGGTTTAGGGTTTAGGGTTTGCTCCCGGGGAGTTGTATCTGCATGGATGTACACTTACTCTGCTCGAGGATAAGGGTTTAGGGTTTGTTTTTTGGTGTTTAGGGTTTGTGATTTTTTGTCTGGGGTTTAAGTGTTACGGTTTAGGGTTTAGGTTTTAGGGTTTAGGGTTTAGGGTTTTGGTGCTGCAGGAGGAAAGGGCGGCGTCGGAAAGACGACCACCAGCTGCGCCATTGCAACAAAGCTCGCTGAAACGCGCGAATCTGTAGGGTTTAGGGTTTAGGGTTTAGGGTTTGGGGTTTAGGGTTTAGGGTTTAGGGTTTGAAGAGTTGGGGGTTTTGTATTTAGTTTGTTGCAAATCCAAGCTCTCCTTCGCTCCTGCTCTTTGAACTCTCCGTCTCCGCCTCCACCGCACTTAGGGTTTAGGGTTTAGGGTTTTAGGGTTTTATGGTTTAGGGTTTAGGGTTTAGGGTTTGTGGTGTCTGTACACCTCAGGTATTGCTACTATCTACCGATCCTGCACATAACCTAAGCGACGCATTAACACAAAAGTTTACGAGCACTCCTACTCTTGTCAATGGATACAAGAATCTTTATGCAATGGTAAACCCTAAACCCTAAACCCTAAACCCTAATTAGCCTTCATAAATTGTATCGAAAACCCTTCCCTGAAACCCTAAACCCTAAAACCGTAAAACCCTATTAAAAACCCTAAACCCTTCATCCCTGTCACCTATATATATACCCTAACCCTAAACCCTCTTAAACCCTTATGTAAACCCTCTTAAACCCTCCTCTAAACCCTAAACCCTTTTTTTTTCTTTTTTTTTAGGAAATAGATTCTCGTCCTCAAGAAGCAGCAGATTTTCAATTATTTAAGGGAAAAGAATCAAAAGATTTAATGCAATTTCTTCCTGAATTAATTAATGCTGTACCTGGTATAGATGAAGCTCTTTCTTTTGCTGAACTTATGCAGTAAGAATTAGGGTTTAGGGTTTAGGGTTTAGGGTTTATACCAGGTTTTATATAAGGGCTTATATATGAGGGTGTATATAAGGGTTTATATAAGGTTTCTTTGAGCATTTAGGGCGTATGAGTGGTCTGTGTTTTGAATTTAGGGTTTGTGAGGGTTTAGGGTTTAGGGTTTTGGGGTGTATATGCACCTCAGGTCTGTGCAAACAATGCGTTATTCAACAATAGTGTTTGATACAGCACCAACAGGACACACATTAAGATTATTAGGGTTTCCTAGGGTTTTGGAGAAGGGTTTGAAGAAAATAGGAGAATTAGCTGAGGGTTTAGGTGCTGCTCTTGATGTATTCACCTCTCTTGCATCTACACAACCTACAAACCCTCAAGAGGTAAGCCCTTTCCTACTGCTGTTGCTGCTGCTGCTGCTGTTGCTGCTGCTGCTGCTGTTGCTGCTGCTGCTGCTGTTTGCGTTCTGTTGCAAATTTTGCTGCATGCAGAATGTTGCACCATAATTTCCAAACCCTAAACCCTAAACCTAAACCCTAAACCCTAAACCCTAATTTGTTGTTTTTTGGTATTTTCAGCTCACAAATAAAATCCACCATCTGCGGGCAGTCACAACATCTGTACGCGAGGCCTTTCAGGATGCGGTAAGGGTTTAGGGTTTAGGGTTTAGGGTTTAGGGTTTATTGTACATTTTAGCTACTCATATTGTGTGTCTTCTTTTGTCTTATTACCTCCAATAAAAGGGTTTAGGGTTTATGATTTAACGATATCTTATTGCATACATACACAAACCACTATCCTTATTACCTCTGTATTCTTTTTTTAGGATTTAATTTTTTAGGGTTTAGGGTTTAGGGTTTAGGGTTTAGGGTTTAGGGTTTAGGGTTTGCGTTTTTTTTTCTCAGACCCATACAACTTTTGTATGCGTTTGTATCCCTGAATTTTTGTCTCTTTTTGAGACAGAAAGACTTGTACAAGAATTAGCTAAACAAGGAATAGATTGCAGCAATATTGTTGTTAATCAAGTTCTTATGCCTATAGGTTAGGGTTTAGGGTTTAGGGTTTAGGGTTTGGGGTTTAGGGTTTAGGGTTTGGGGTTTATGATTTGGTACAAGAATTAGCTAAACAAGAAATAGATTGCAGCAATATTGTTGTTAATCAAGTTCTTGTGCCTATAGGTTAGGGTTTAGGGTTTAGGGTTTAGGGTTTTTGTATGCTTTGGGGTTTAGCGTTGAGGGTTTAGGGTTTGGGATTGAGGGTTTAGGGTTTAGAGTTTAGGGTTTGTGTGCAGGGGATTGTGACGGGAAGGGTGCCCCCCTTGCTTCTCCTGCCTTAATGGAGACACTGCAGCAGCAGCAGCAGCCTCCGCTGTCTCCGCAGCAGCTGCTGCAGCCAGCAGCAGCAAGAGGAGACAAGGAGACACCAGAGGAAGAAGCAACGAGATTACGCAATCTTGTGCTGCAGCTGCAGCATCGGGTATAAATATACTTGTTGCTGCTGCTGCTGTTGCTGCTGTTGCTGCTGCTGTTGCTGCTGCTCATACTTGTGCTGCTGCTGTTTGTGCTGCTGTTGCTGCTCTTCATACTTTTTCTGTTGCTGCTGCTGTTCATGCACAAGCTGCTGCTGCTGCTCATAATATTGTTGCTGCTGTGCTGCTGCTGCTGCTGCTGCTGCAGCTGCTGCTTGTTGAGCAATCGTATGCTGCTAGACGTCGCATGCAATCGAAGTACTTGTTGCAAATAAAAGAGTTGTATACTTACGACTTCCATGTTGGTACGTCTAGGGTTTAGGGTCTAGGGTCTAGGGTTTAGGGTTTAGGGTTTACTGGTTTGGGGTTTAGAATCTATAGAGGGTTTAAGATTCCCTGGATTATGATTTTAGGGTTTAGGGTTTATAATTTTGGATTTGGAGTTTAGGGTTTAGGGTTTAGGGTTTATGATTTAGGGTTTAGGGTTTAGGGTTTAGGGTTTAGGGTTTAGGGTTTGTGAGCAGCCTGCGTGGGTCAACAATCGGATGAAATTCGCGGCGTAGAAAAACTCAAAGCGTTGGGAAATCTTCTTTGTAAAGAAACAGAAATTCCTATACTACTGTAGGGTTTAGGGTTTAGGGTTTAGGGTTTATGAGGGTTTAGGGTTTAGGGTTTGGAGGAGGGTGAATATTATATGATTAGAATGTTTATACCAATGGAGGCAGCAATTGCTGCTGATATAGCAGCATTTGCTGCATTTGCTGCAGTTGTAGCAGCAGCAGCAGCTGCTGCTGCTGCAACTATTATTCACTGCTGCTGCAGCTATTAACTGTTGCTTTATTTGCTGCTGCTGCAGTTGCTGCAGCAGCAACAACAGCCTATTTAATTCGGTTGTTTGGGATTTATAGAGGCTGCTAGTGTTTAGTAATTAGGGTTTAGGGTTTAGGGTTTAGGGTTTAGTACATAATTGTAGGTGTTTAATCGAATGCTGTACTTCTGCAGTACAACTGTACGAATTTAGTGTTTAGGGTTTAGGGTTTAGGGTTTAGAGGCGAGATCGAGTATACCTAGATACTAGGGTTTATAGGCGGGACCGATTCAATCGAGGGTTTAGGGTTTATGGCCAAGGTCGAGTATATTTAGGGTTTAGGGTTTAAAAGTACATTTTGGAATATAGATTTCAGGGTTTTCTCTAGGGGTTATAGTTAGGGTTTAGGGTTTAGGGTTTAGGGTTTAGCCCGACTCCTTGCTAGGGTTTGTGGGTCGGCAGCGCTTAGCCATGATAATATTAAAAGAGACATTTAAGCCTCTTATATAATGAAACTTTATTGTATAAAGATTAGGGTTTAGGGTTTACGGTTTAGGGTTTAGTATCTAGACTCTAGAGTTTAGGGTTTGGTGTTTAGGGTTTAGGGTTTAGGGTTTAGGGCTTCCGTGGTAGAAGACGATCTGTGCATAGCAACCGATTGTTGCTAAACCCCAAACCCTTAATCCTTTAATTCAAATTTATTTCCCCCTAAATACACATTTAAGTTTAGGGTTTAGGGTTTAGTGTTTAGGGTTTAGGGTTTAGGGTTTAGGGTTGTCGTCAGTACCGGCTGGTATTCAGATTTTTATATTTGTTTGTATAACAGATTTATTTTCTTAATTTTTTTCTTTTTTTCTTTTTTTTGTGGTGTATATACACCTGAAATAAAGAAACTTCCTGCTGCTCTTGCTGCTGCTGCTGCTTCTGCTGCTGCTGCTGTCCTTCGGGCTATGACAGCTTCGATGCTGCTGCTGCAGCAGCAGCTGCAGCAGCTGCAGCAAGGTGTTGTCTTTGGGGCCCTTAGGAGGGGTTGCATGCGACCTTGTTGCTGCAGGCTGTTACACCTACAAGCTACCAGATGCAGCAACAGCAGCAATAGGAGCAGCAGCAGCAGCAGC
This sequence comes from Eimeria maxima, assembly GCF_000499605.1. Classification (NCBI taxonomy): domain Eukaryota; phylum Apicomplexa; class Conoidasida; order Eucoccidiorida; family Eimeriidae; genus Eimeria; species Eimeria maxima. The sequence goes on along the minus strand of NW_013566471.1, from coordinate 8,634 downwards.
AGCAGCAGTAGCAGTAGCAGCAGCAGCAGCAGCAGCAACAGGGGTTCATGGGTGTTCTCTGTGACTCAGAGAAGATCACTTAGTATTGCTGCTGAGGCGGCTCTAGCGCCAGCAGCAGCAGCAGCAACGGCGGCAGCAGCAGCAACAGCAACAGCAGCAGCGCCACGACAACCGGCAGCAGCAGGAGCAGCTGGAGCAGCAGCAGCAGCAGCATCCGAGGATGCAGCAGCTGCAGCAGCAGCATCCACAGGGACAGTAGAAGTAGGACCAATAGACACAGTAGCAGCAGCAGCAGGAGATGCAGAGACATCAGCAGAAGCAGCAGCAGAAGCAGCAGCAGCAGAAGCAGCAGCAGCAGAAGCAGCAGCAGCAGGAGCAGCAGGAGCAGCAGTAGATTTAGATTTTGTATGGAAGACAGCAACACAGAGCAGCAGCAACTGGAAGACTCTGCATGCATGCAACAAGTTGCTGCTGCTGCGGCTGCAGCAGATACAGCATGACGTTACTGCTGCACTGCAGCAGCAGCAGCAACAACAACAACAGCAGCAGCAGCAGCAACAGGGGCAGCAACAGCAACAAGACACAGCTGCCTTGTCGATAGAGCACATTGAGGTAATTCAGCCGCTGCTGCTGCTTCTGCTGCTGCCTGTGCTGCTGCTGCTGCTGCTGCATGCCCAGCGGATCATCCTCATCTTGTTGTGCTGCTGCTGCTGCTGCTTATGTTGCTCTTGCTGCTGCTGCTGCTGCTGCGGTGTACGTGCATCTCAGGACTTGGCGTCTTCTTTTTATTTATCTGCTGCTCTCTCCCTCCCTGACCCCGCGCTGCATGCAGCACTGCATGCAGCAGCAACAGCAGTTGCTGCTGCCCTCAAGTCCCTTAGATTAGCAGCAACAGCAGCAGCAGCAACAGCAGCAGCATCAGCACGAGCAGATGCATGCGTTGGTGCACCACAGACAACAGGAACAAAAACAGCAGCAGCAGAAGCAGCAGCATCTCCTGTTGCTGCAGCATCTGTAGCAGCAGCATCTCCTGCTGCTGCTGCTGCAGCAGCAGCAGCATACGGGAAAATAGGAGCAAGATCCTTGGCGCTGCTGCTGCGGTGTATGTACACCTCACCTGGCAGCAGCGCAGCA
>NW_013566470.1:15000-30711 GCF_000499605.1 Eimeria maxima | reverse complement strand
TATATATATATATATATATATATATGTTCATCAATCTACATGCTCACGTTCCTCTTCATATCGGTATATACAGGTTCGCATCCATATTCGAATCCATAGCCACACCCATGTTCATATCCATAATATTCGCATTGAAAACTCCATATTTACACTCAGATCCGCGTATGCCTATTCAGATCCGTTTATTCATATCCATACCCATATGTTCTTATCTATACACTGATCGGTTCATTTCCAAGATCTATATCAACGTACCCACATTCACACTGACATTCAGATTCACACTCACATTCACATTCATACTCACTAGTAATATTCACGCCTAAATTCACAAATTCACTCAATCATATCAATGTGCATGCATTTATGTATATGTGTATTCAGATTTATACACTCTCGTATTGGCATTCGAATCCTCATTAGTATTCACATTCCTATTTACACGCTTGCCCAACAGGTGCCTCTTAACAACTTTTCCCACGTGAAAGCTCAGTGTACACGAGCCAAGCGCCACAGGCACAGCCGAGTTTACGGTGAAGTCCTTGACGAGGGAACAAGGAAGAAACAGGAGAGGGTCAACTGCAGTAGTAATGGCATACGTCTATTGTAGTACGAAGTGCCTCGGTGACAGCATTTTGTTGCCACCCGCAGCTGCCCTGCGCTGCAGCACTAGCACCATAACCACCAGGTGCCGCAGCGACGGGAGCAGCAGCTCGCATGGCTGCAGCCAGAGGCCCAGGGCATTCGAAATAGCAGTAGGGGAAGAAGCCGTGGACGTTGCACATAACCGACTGCCCCCCAGCGGTTACCCCGTAAAGGCGAACCATCGGGAAAGTGGTGTTTCCCCGCGCCGCCTCTGCTGCACACAGCGAAGAGGCAGTCACTATGCTGGGTGGAGGACGAACTGGTGCTCCTGCTGATCCTCCTGGTGTTCCGTTCACACCTGCTGCGGCACCTGGTGCCATCGCTGTTGCTGACCCAGCGCCATTAGAGAGCCCTTCCTGTTGCAGTTTAAGAGGCCGCTGCAAGATCGTCTCCGGCACGGAATGTCGAAATGCTGTCGCTGCGGCGACGTCCAGCTGGAAGAAAACTACGGAGATAATACAAACACATCTACTGAAAACACAAATATATGACGGTCCATACAACACCAGATGTAGAAACGCAATACGTGCATACCATGTGTGGAGACAAATAATACACACAAAAAATGCTTTTACATAATTCCGCGCAGCAGCAGTTCACCAAGAGGCATGCACATATGCGCAAGTTCATGCTCACACTGACGCCTGGATATTCATATCTGTAAAATTATATTATATATCTGCATTTATACATATTCATAGGTGCGGGCATATATTTTGAGAAGACAAAGACAGGTGTGCCTTCCGGCCGCCTGGCTGGCCTATGCCAAAAGTCGGCTGTAGTGGGAATGAAGAAAAAGATATGGCGTACTCAAATCCTCTTCGCCTGCAGAAGCAGAAATACGCAGAGGCAAATCGAGTACTCAGCAGACAGACTTGTTCATTGGCTGCCTATCTAACAAGCTTGGGGGAATAGGCAACACCCAACATTTCCATATCCCAAAGTGCATAAAACAGCAAAACGCATCCGCGCGCAGTAACACAGCTGTCAAAAAAAATTCGTCTTAAGTCCTTTTACATAGACTGCATGTGCAGGACAAATTCTCACCCGTTCCCCTTAGCTGGTTGCAGCCCTTTGGGGTGTCCTCCCGACGCCAACTCTTAAGGAGACGCGCCCACACATCTTCAGCAGCGGCGCGGGATGGCCCCGATTTTTCAAATCCCAGCACAGAGGAAGTCATTTCAGAAGGGGACCCTCCAGAGGCAACCGCCCCGCCCCGAACTGCAGCCGCCCCGGCCATCCTCCGCAGGCCTCAGGGCTTAAATGCTGTACTCTGGGCGCAGACCCTCTACTAGTGGGACGATGGAATGAGTCAGCACTGCACCAAGTCGGCCTGATGTAGACAGGGCTGAAGTCCTGAAGGAAAAAGGAAGGAAGTGCCAGATTCCCGATCGGGGGGCCGCGGGCTAAAGCGAGGATTTGCTCCGAAAGAAACGGGTTAGGGCTCGTATACGAATAGAAATACGCGAAATCAGATGAGCTTTACAAAAACACTTCGTCCAGGGGAAATGGAGGCGCCTCTTTCCTCTAGCGCCCTCGACGTCTGTCTAGGCCACACACAACAACCTCTACGGAGCGTTGGTGGTAAGCAAGCGTCTTTTGTTTCCACAACCTGAAACTTCACAGAGATCAAGATGAACTTAAAATGCCAAAGACAGAAAAAAAAAGGAGGCGCAAGCCCTAGAAGGATCCAAACACTAACTCCGCGTGAATCGACCCGGTGGAAACACACCGACAGAGCGCGACGGGTGGCTGAAAGTTGATTCTAGGATTTTCGCCATTTGTGAGCTCATATTGGCTTCTTAACAGACTTGAATAGCCGGTTGGCATTAACGGATTAACGTGTCTATACGAATTCTCTCAACTAAACTGTTTAGACCCTGCGGGGTTTTTTTCTCCGCTTCCTCAGGCGCATGCAGTGGGCTCGGTTTCTCTTTGCTGCGCATCTTCTGTGAATAAAGGAGAGGCGTCGGCAGCGCTTCAATCACTTTTCCCTTCCAGTTTACTGCGTTGCCTCCTCTGTGCACTCTCGTCCAATGAGCTCTGCCAGGCCCACAGAGCCGCGGGAATCCCCCGCGACCAAGCCGACATGTTCAGCGATTTCCAAGGCGAGACCGTTCATTGTCGGAGGCCTCTCTGGCTGTATAGCCACTTGTTGCATTCAGCCTGTGGACATGGTTAAGGTTCGGCTGCAACTGGTGGGGGAAGGCGGCGCCAAAGCGTCAACGAGCCCTGTTCAGGTTCTAAAAAGCGTTCTCAAGAACGAAGGCGTTCTCGCATTGTACAAGGGTCTCGACGCCGGTATCACACGTCAGGTGCGGCTGCTGCTGATTTGTTGCCTTAACGCAGGCCCAAGCTCAGGCACTCGTGTCAAGTCAACTAGTAGCGTTCACGAAGGTGAAATTCGCTGTAGGCACTGCAGGACAGCTGCCTCTCATGTGCGCTTTTTGCCATGTCTGGAAGTGCGCTTGCTTCTGCTGTGTTGTGGAAGAACAGTTGACATACTCTACCGCCCGCCTTGGGCTCTTCCGAGTCTTTTGCGACAGACTGAAAGAAATGTCAAGGAGTGCAGACCCCACAGCCCCACCTCCGCCTCTCCCGCTTTGGAAAAAGGCAGCAGCTGGCCTGGCTGCAGGTGGAGTTGCTGCTGCTGTTGGGAATCCAGCAGACCTCTCCCTGATACGCATGCAGGTTGGTAGTACCATTTTGATCGCATAAACACCGCCGCCGGTTTGCTGATCAACATGTGACACAGTAACCACTGACATTACTCGGGAGTGTGAACATGCCCCACAGGCTGACGCAACACTTCCGCCTGAATCTCGACGCAACTACACGGGCATATTTAACGCCATTTCGCGGATAGTAAAGGAAGAGGGGCTTCTAGGCCTTTGGCGAGGCAGCTTCCCCACAGTTTTGCGAGCCATGTCGCTGAACATGGGTACGCATTGCGGTTTCAGAGTCCCCTATAACCATATAGACACTAACCTCTCCCACCTCCGCTCCCCAAGAAACATTGGACATGCACTTTAATTCTTGCGACCTACAATCGTTGCAGGAATGCTAGCGACGAATGACCAGTGCAAGGAAATGCTTGCTCCAACTTTGGGTGACGGATGGACAACGACATTAACGGCAAGTGCTATCTCGGGCTTTTTCGCGGTGACATTCTCACTTCCATTCGACTTCTTAAAGACACGGTGAGACTTTTTTAGTTGTTGGAACCAGTCCATCACAATTCCGTTCTTGGTTTCCATGCCCATGCTAACGCTTTTTTCTTCCGTGTGCTTGAATTAGTGATCTAGTTACCCTGTTGCTTTGGATTGATGCAGCCTGCAGAAAATGCGCCCTGATCCGGTGACGGGAGAGTTGCCATACAGAGGTGTACTGGATGCTGCAGTGAAGATCACTCGCACCGAGGGTATCACCGCATTCTACACAGGTTACCCGACGTACTACGTAAGGATCGCGCCGCACGCGATGATCACGCTTATTTGCATGGATTATTTGGACAGAACGTTCAGGCGATTTTTCTAGACGCTCAGGATAGCGTTTGGAACATGGATGTAGATGCTGCAACCATCATGCAACTACGTCTCAGACCAGAGTACACCGCGCCCGTTTCTGAGTGAAATAAGACTCCGAGCTTCAATGCAGTGCACCAGCTTTGGTGACTCTATCCCGAAGTGGAAGGACTTTTTTATGGTGTGGAAAACTATTTCACGTTGATTCTACCCATGGTAGGTTTTGTGTAGATATTCAGGCTAGTGAGGCACCCGCGAGATGCTGGGCATGAGAATAAAGGCAGTAGGATTGCCCTGTGTTCGTCTTTAGTGTAGAACAGCACTTAGTTGATTCATTCTCATCGTTTTGTCATTATTCGCACTAATTAGTCAGGACAGACGAAGATTGCGGCGTCAGCGCCGCATTCTTCAGCCGAATTGAAGACCCGTATGACTTCGTGTAGCAAAGCCACATCCGGCACCAAGAGCTGGCACATCCCAGGCAAAAACCGTTCCACTTAAACTACTGTTGCTGAAGGAAACGAAGCGCGTTAGGCGATGACTCCTGTGCCCAAGGGGTATAATTGCCCCAACAGTATTGCTTCAAATGCTTATTTGCGCACACCGATGCGACTCACTTGAACTGTTGTGGGGGTTTCTTGAGGCAAATATGTATTTGCCTAAATACGGTTGCTGCTTGAATATTTCGTTGTTTCATTGCTTGGCAAAATGATTACCGCAGTAGCAGGGAGTTCCTATGTGCCCTTCGTGAATGACGGTACTACACCAGGAGGTATTGCTTTCTTACTTCTGGGTGCATGCTGTTGGCTGAGGCCCACAGAGAATCGTAGGACCACAGTCCGCCTCCAGGAAAGCCTACAGGAGCGTATTTGTGTAATGTGAGGCCGTTTGATGGTGTCGTATGTGGGTTAATACCATCGTCTTCTTCCTCATCGGCAGGGTCAACTTCTACGGTCTGAACTGTCAACTTGAGGCAACACGTCGGCCATTGGAGATTTCGTGACCTACCAGGCCTGTAACGCCAAACCTCATTTGGTCAGCAACATCGCCTATGCCTTCTGACATCTATTTGTAGCTGCGTTAACTGGTGGAACGTTGCGTCCAACGAGCGAGCAACTCACTTGTGTTTGCTTTTCATGAGCAGCAACAGCGTTTACTGTGGTTGTCTGCGAATGACGCAGTGCCAGAAGAGTCAACAAAGCAGTAACCCTTATCTTCGCTGCCATTGCAAGATCGATCGGAGGCTTCATGCAGAGAAACGCAGAAAACAAAAAGTGACACTCAGACCGATGTGAACCCCATGGAAGTGCTGTCCGTACACTTCATCCCAGCGTGTGCATTTGCGAATCTGTGTACAGACTAGAATTTGGAAATTTTTCTCACATTGTTACAGGGTCACAGATACAAAATAGTTTCTACGAAGATGAAGTCAGCACTTTATTTGTGTACAGCAGTTGCTGTTGTAACGCTTTCAGCCATTGGCTCGGAGAGCATTCAACATGTTCCTAAATGGGTTGATGAAGCCAAACTGGCGTACGCCGCCGAGGTCAAATCATCACTGCCTCCTCTGCCGGTTGTAAGCACTTCTACACTGGTTTCTTCTTTCCCTGTACTTCATGATTCCTCTACAGACCAAGGATTCGAGCGCAGCGTTTGTTGATACCCCGGCTCCAGTTGATATTGCAGCTCTGACTGCCGAGCTTGCACGGTTGGAAGAGTCCGAAGAAAAGTATGCAGCACACACAGCTTCCTCCCAAAATTCCCGCTTTAGACATCGCCAACAGGTTTCGTGGCGACCGTCGTGCAATTGCATTTTTCGCTGCACTTATCATGGTCGGAGTCTTTCTCATGTTCTACTTTACCACAACTCGGCTTGAACAGTCAATCAAAGAAGCTAGGTAGGCACACTTTTCCTGGGATGTTTTGATGCCGCAGGCTGTCATGCTTTGTCTGTGCCGCAGCAAACTTTTGGGACCCACACCTCGACCAGAAGCTGTGGACCTTCGCCTTTAGGCGAACAACTCGATAACAAATTTTCAGATTACAACAACATTGTTTGGCACGTAAAATGAAGTGCACGATTTGCCGAATTGTATATGTAAAGATGTCATAATAGATTTCCCTGCGGGCCTGTATATTCCCAGACCCGCATAGCTACAAATCAAGAAATCGACTAAGCGACTTCAAACTGTAACTAGTGCTGCCACTAGCAGAGAGCCAAAGACGTGCGCTTGGCTCGAAAAGATCTGCACGTACAATCTCGCTATATGCGGACAACTGCTTAAGAAAGCTACATTGACCCCAAACGGGTAGCAGCCCATTAACATACTTCCACCAAGACTCCCCAAAAAGGAGTGTTTACAGTCCAAACACAAGCCAGGACCACTCAAAATGCAAATTTCCATTTTTCACTGATGGCGCACAAGAACCTCGTATAGCATTCAGAGACCTCCACCTGATACAAAGTTGCGGAAAATAAACTGCCTTACTCTTCACTCGTCATCAGCACAGTGGTGCAGTACAACTAAAATTTTCTAGTTGGGCCCATTCAAGGGGAGTTCGCCCTACGTGCCAGAACGTGCCTGTGCAGATTGTTGCATCCTTCTCAGCACGGAATGAATGCGGAATAGTTGCTCACATTCAGACGGGTACCAATGTGCTACTCTGAGCAAACCGTGTAAGTATATCCATAGCAGGACGGACAAGCACGGCTGGATGCAGCTTTGTACCATTCGTATGCCCGCCCCTCCGCATCGTCCTGCCGCACGCTTGCTGGTCACGAATGATCGTCTACATGCAAGCCTCCCCAGTATAGATGTGCTATTACCAGAATAGCTTTTGCTCTATTCGGAAAAAGCGAATTTTCAAACAAGCCAGAATCTAAAAAACGCGATATACTAAACTTCACGCCGTGGTGCTACTGTGTGTAGCAAGCAACTCCCCTGAAGTGTATCTTCAGGGAGAATTAAACCACAAGAATAAGAATTATACATCCGCAAAGTATACTTAAGCTTCTGAACGCAAGTAACTGAATGTACACGCCAACAAGGCGACAAAAGGCAACGCAGTAACTGTAGCAAGGAGTTAGTTGTTGGACTTAAATCAGAGGGAAGGGAACGGATAGAGCAGTACAGCTTCTAAGGAATTTCAGAGGAGCATCCCTCTTGTGTATCGTGGGGTTTTTATTTACGTCTGACTGCGCAAGCTCATCAGGCGTCTAAGCGCCTACAGGTCAGCGCTGTAGTAGACGCAACGCGCCCGGGGCTGAACCACAACTAGCAAAACACGAAGTAGAAGTAGGGTCATGCATAAAAGATTTGTTTTGTTACCCGTTTGGAAGGTGGATCTAATTTGAAAGTCATTGGCGATATCGCCGGATGTCCCCAATGGTCGGCAGCCCAACACTTTCATTACCAAGCAGAAGAGTCCACTCAAAGACAGCGGGTCATAAAGAGCTCGCGTACCGATTATTGCCCTAGTGTCCCCCGAATACGAATTACGAACCAGCTTGTGACGAGCAAAGCCGTGATTATCCACTACGTGGTGTGGGGTTGCCCCCCCGCAGCCGCATGCAGCTATACGACCACGGGCTGCTGAGGTCTTGGCGAGGTAACTTAAAAATTTGTAGGGGTTTCCCTCGTTGCATATGGCAACATGCTGAATAGTGTTATGAGCCCGTCCTTTGTGAGTACATGATGGGACGAGCCTGAACGGGAGCGGAAAGTGCAGGGCCAAGGAACCCTCGCATGACCGCAGGCGGCGTCTTCCCGAGTTGGCATTTGTTCTCTAGCTTTTAATTATAAACGAGGGATGTTTTGTATGAGCAGCCTACCTTCGACGCCACCTGTTTGACCAGGGTCCACGGAGATCGAGGCAACGTCCCTAGGGACCGTAGCACAGTGGATTCAGCGGAATAGTTCGCCATTGGCCGATGAGGGTTCTGCGGGTGGCGTTGGTTTGTTCAGAGTCTTCAGCATCTGTTGGATTCCTCCCACCCTGTGTTCCGCGACGTCTTGTGCTACAAAGGGACGGCGGGGTGTAAGCGAGCTGCCGCTGCCAGCTCCCCCGTGTCTGCGGCCTTGCAGCATGAGCAATTCGATCTCCTAGGTGCCGGCTGTTGTTCCGTCTTTCGCAGCGCGATAGTTTTGACGGCTATGGGGTTATCTGAGGCGCCTTGGGGAGCGTTGTTGGAGGGGCTGTGGCGAGCGAGGTTTCCAAAGGTGTTGGGCGGTTTATCTGTTGTGTTGTTGGATTTGACGTTTTCGATTGGCTCTGGTTGGCGTATTGTTCGGCAATATTTGTGTGTGGGTGTGTTGTTGTTGTTATGGGGGTTAGTATTGGGTGAGAGTGTATCCCCTCCTATAGAGGGGTTAGGGGGGAGTTGGCCTGAGGGTTTGTCTATTGGGCCGTCTCAAGTGTTGTTGCCTTGGGTGCCTCCTTCTCATGCTTCAAATTTCCCTGCTGTGCGGGCTCAGCTGCAACTGGAGGGCTTTAATGGTTCGCCTCAGGGTGGTGCTGCAATATGCTTCTACTGGGTGGCCCAGAACCCGCAGGTGGTATCCCTGCTGCAGCCTGATTGTTCATCTGACCAGCCTGCAGCAGCATGCCGTTTGGATGGAGATGTGGGAAGGCGAGGAGGATCTATGGGCTCCCCACCTGTTCAAGGTTGGGTATCTGGAGGGAGGCCCTCTTGTTTCTCTCGCGTGTTGGTGGAGGCTGCTCCTCAGTCTTTAGGTCGTCGTGCGTCTTCCTGGGTTTTCGCCTCTGCTGAGCGTGGTTTAATAATGGGCGTTTCGGACCTATCCTCTGTTTCTTCTTCCTCTGAGGGTTCTTTATTACCAGCTGGTGGTGGTGGTGGCCAAGGTATTGGGGGTCTTCATAGGCGCGGCTTTAGGGCGCAGGTATTGGTTGCACCAATAGTACGATTAAGTTTTTCAACAAGAGATAAACGTCTTGCAATTGGTCAATTAGGAGATGTTAGTTTACTTGCATACGATGAGGAAGGGAATGTTTTCTCGTCTCTTGAAGGATTACCTTTTTCTTGGCATATTGAAGGACCTTCAGATGTTGTTGCAATAGAGCCTGTAGCAACAGATGCAGTAGCAGGCACACCAGCTCGCCGTCTTGTCGAGGCTCAGCAGCAGCAGCATCAGCAGAACCATCAGCAGCATTCGGAGGAAGGTGAAGTAGGTATCCGTTCGGATGCCATAGTATTGAGGGGCTTACGTACAGGACGAGTACTCTTACGAGCTCGTCTTGCATTAAAGGAATATGGTGATGTTGCAGCAGCAGAAGTTTCTTTTCTTGTCCATGAAGTTTTCTCTCTTCAGCCAACTCATCTTCTTCTACCACCGGCGGCAACATTCAATATTCGCCTACTTAGACTATGGGTTAGTACACAATATACTCTTTGTTTTTTGTCTATTAATTACTTTAATCAATTAAGTATATATATTTATATGTATTTTATATTAATAAATATATTAAGTACGTAAATATACTTAACAATTGCTTTAGTCTATTCATTAACTCTGTCTTTCATCTATTCATGAACACTAAGCAACACGCATTGGTTCTCTGTCAGTACTTAACACTTGTACCCCTGCGCCCTGCTACCGCTACTACTACTACTACTCCTACTACTACTGCTGTTCTTGGTGCTGCATGTGCTGCTGCTTTATCTGCTGCTGGGTGTGTTGCAGGAGGATGGCCGTCAAGAAGTGTTAAGCCTTCCAAATCCAGATTTCTCTTGGAGTGTTGAGCCTCTGCTGCCGGAAGATTCTGCTGCAGCAGCATCTGCTGCTGGTGCGTCGTTGCTGCAGGTCACAGACGAGGGGATTGTCACTGTGGGGTTGGTGCAGCAGGACAGCAGTGGCCTGCTGCCCTATCGAGGCTTTGTGAGCTGCCGAGACACCCGAACAGGAGAGCAACAGCAGGCAGATGTTGTTGTTGCCTTTCCTAAGACTTTGCATCTCTCTTACGAAGATACAGAGGCCCTCAACAGCCAGCTCCTCTGGCGCAGGGCAACAGCAGCAGCTGCTGCTGCTGCTGGCAGCAGCGGAAGCAGCAGTGGTGCAGCGGCGGAGAAGGCGCTCCTGCTGCGGCACTTGCTGCAGGAAGAAGATGCACTTGGAGTTGGGGGGGAGGGACCCTCTTCCTTGACTGCCTTGCGCCTTTCTCCCTTGACGAAAAACGAGAGAGCAGCAGCAGCAGCACCAGGAGGCGACGCGGCAGCTGTGGTATACTTAACACAGGGCAAGGAGTACCTATTGAAGGCAGAGTTGGGGGCCCCAGTAGAAGGGGGCGCCCGCAGCAGCAAAATGCTTCTCCCCCCCAATGCAGTGCTAAACTGGTCTTGTGCTGCAGCAGCAGAGACAGAAGCAGCAGCAGCAGCAGGAGAGGAAGCAGCAGCAGATGGCCCCTGTCCTTTCGAGAAGGTCGCCGCCCCTCAACAGGTGCGTCTTAATTGTTTTAATCGTTTTAATTGCTATTATTATTAATAATTGTTATTATTACTATTATTATATAATATAATAATTAATATATATATTGTGTGTGTGTATTGTATATTAGGGTTACGCCTTACTACGAGCTAACAGTTTAGGTGTTGGCCAATTGACGGTCTCCTTGGTGCAGATCGGTGTCCCTCCTGCTGCTGTTTGGAGACCCTTTGCTGTTGTCTCTGTCTCTCTTGTTGTTGTTGTTGTTCCTCCTGTCTCCTTCCGTTTGCTGCCTATACACCGTAGCACACAGCAGCAGGTAGAGGGGTTTGCTGCACTACCACGACTAGAGGCCCCCCTCCTCCTTGCCCCCAACTCCGCATTCCCCTTAGAACCCCAGGGAGGCTCAGGTACAACCAGCACACTTACCCCTAAACCCTGAACCCTAGACACTTGCAGGAGAAAAGGGTATGTACGGCCGACATAGGGGGGGTAAATTTATCTACTAAACCCCAAAGAACGACTGAGCGTGCAGCTTCAGCTGCAGTCTTTATTATCTAGGGTTTAGGGTTTAGGGCTTGCGGTATGTGTATGTGTTGGCCCTCAGGAGAGTATCTGCTGACTTCCCTCGACCCTTCAGTCTGCCGTGTGCTGCCTCCCGTTGGTCCAGTTGCTGCGCCCTTTTCCTCTTCCGGGTTGCTGCTGCTGCCCACAGCACAACAACAGCAACAGCAGCAGCAGCAGCAGCACTGGGTAGTTGAGGCTGAGGGTTTAGGAGTGGGGTCTGTGCTGCTGCAAGACAAAAGACAGCCACAAAATGGGCTGCTGCTGACAGTCATTGTTGCGCCTCCTTCCAAGGTTGAATTGCGCCTGCAGCATTTGCTGCTGCCGCTGCAGCAGCAGCAGCAAGGCAGAGAAGCAAATACTCCACAAGACGACAACACTGTACAACCTCCACATACACCTGAATATGCTTATAAATATACTCAAGAAGACCTCCCTCAACTGCCGGGGACTTCTATTTGCTGCCTGCTGCTGCATCTTCCCCTGTTTAATAGTAAATTAATTATAAGTAGTATTACTATTCTTGCTCTTATTGTTTATAATAATTGTGTCCTTGTTTTCTTCAGGCAATTGTTGTCGCCTCTGCTGACTTGTCCGTCTTTGCTGGCGTCCTGCCTGCAGCCAACAGACGCTGGCTCTCTCGCACCAACAGCAGCAACAGCAAAAGCAGCAGCAGCAGCGAGAAGGCTCCAGAAGGACCCGTGGAGTCGTTTGTCTCCTCGCAGGATTGGCCCAAAACTCTTCAAGAGGCACGCGATCGCCTGACAGAAGCAGCAGCAGCAGCAGCACATGGTGCAGCAGCAGAAGCAGCAGCAGATTCGCCAGTTGTTCATCCCTTCTGGATATCGCCAACGCAGCTAGCTGCCTGCCCAAGACCAACATTTGCTGTTGAGGGGCCCCCAGTTGTCTCCTTCACACACCTTGTGAGGCTCTTTCTCAACCTGCTGTTCCTTGGCTGCTACCTGTTGCTTGCTGCTGCTTGCTTGCTTTCTGTTTGCTGCTTGCTGCTATTTGTTTGTTGCTTTCAGATGCTTTTGGTGCTGCCGAGGCCGTTGTGGAGGTGGATAGGTTGTGTGTGTTGTTCGTTTTGCTGGTGCTGCTGTTGCTGCTGCAGGGTATGGGTGCTGTGCCATACACCTGTGGGATTGTATCCTTAAAAGGACTGCGCAAAGGCTCAGCACGACTGACAGCAACACTGCAGCAGCAGCAGCAGCAGCAGCTGTTGCTGCAGGCTTCTGCCCAAATAGACGTGTACCGGCCTATGGAGTTGTGGGCCATTCTCTCCTCCCTCTCCTTCCCCCTGCCGCCACCAGAGAGACTTAACACAGGGCGAGCAGCCCCGTTGCTGCAGCGGCTGACCAGGGACCCCAGCAGCAGCAGCACAGCTGCAGCAAGAGCAGCACAGGCCTCCACGCTGCAGCAGCAACTCGATCTCCGGCCTCCCAATGCACTAGCTGCAAGCACCGCCAGCAACATCCTCCACTATGGAGCACCTATCTCTGCCATCAGCAGCAGCAGCAACAGCAGCAGCAGCAGCGGCAGTTTGGGTGCTGTGGGGGAGGTGGCTTTGATGGTTGGGGGTTCTTTAACAGTGTTTCTAAAGGAGGGACCCCCTTCGAGGCCGGAGGCCTACAGACACACTGTGATTGCCACTGTGCGCCCAGCAGCAACAGATGCAGCCGCAGCAGCAACAGGTTCTGACAATGAGGAGGCGGCAGCAGTAGCAGTAGTACAGGAGGGTGGCGGTTTGCTGCAGCGTTTTGTGTGTCTTCGCGAGGGGCAAAATCCCCTGTTGGTTACTCTCAGCAGCACATACACTTCTAAAGACCCCAATGTCACGTAAGCAAGCATCTGCTGCTGTTGTTGCTGCTGTTGTTGTTGCTGCCGCTGTTTGTAGTTGCAGTGGGTATGCCAGGGGATATGGCGAATCGCGGAGTGCTGCAGCAAGTGCTGGTGGTGGTGGTGGTGGTGGTGGGTGTTGTTGCTTTGTTCCGCTTCTTGCTGCTGCTGCTGCATTATTCGTTGTAGTCGTATGGAGTGTATGCGCAGGTGCTCACGGGAGGAGACGGTGTCAGTAATGATATCCTGCCACTACCCCGAGTTGCTGCAGCTGCGGGCGTTGCCTTCCCTGTCCCGAGCTGTTGCTGCTGCAGGCCGTGGACAGCAGCAGCAGGAGCGTGTGGCTCTTTTGCAGGAGGCATTGGGGGGACTTCCTGTTGCTGCTGCTACACTGGAAGCAGCAAAGCCATCGTCTGCTGCTGCAGAGTTGTCAGCTAACAATGCAGATAGTCTGTATATACAGTGCGGCGCGCAGCATGCCTTTGGGCTGTTAGCGTATACTGCTTCCTTAAGGCCTCTTGTTGGTCTTGAGGCCCTCCCCACTCAGTGGAAGCTCACTCCCACGCAGCAACAGCAGCAGCAGCAGCATGGGGGCGAGCAGCCGCTGCTGCAGGTCCTGACTTCCTCAGCAGCAAAAGCAGCACCAGCAGCAGCAGGAAATGGATATTCATTGGCGTTGCTTGCTGTCTCACCGTCATTTTGCTGCGGCTCTTTCTCATTAGAGGTCGCCGTAAGACCGCCAACTCAAATCCCCGCAGACTTGGAGGCCGCCCTTAGTCAGCAGCAGCTGCTGCTGCTGCAGGCATCGCTGCAGCAGTGGGGAGCAGCAGCAGCAGCAGCAGGAGACCCGCACCAGAATTTCCCTCTATGGGAAAAGGGACAGCTGCGCGACAGTCTGCTGCTCATGCTATCCCCTCCCTTGAGATTGCTGCCTCCACCAGCAGCTGCCCCTCCCTCCTTACAAGCGGCGGCAACAGCAGCAGCAGGTAGTGAGCAGCAGCAGCAGATGCAGATTGTGCGACTGCCTTTCTTCCCAGGCGTGGCTTCTCGTCTGCTGCTGCAGTTCGGCAGTCCGGACATGGAGGCCGTGCGAGTTGTACGTCTGCTGCCCCTCGAAGGAGCATCAGCAGCAGCAGGACCTGCTGCTAGTGTGGTGGGTAGTGGTGAGCTGCTGACGTCGCGGGAAAGTCCTCTGCTCCAATGTCTGTCTCCTGCAAAGGCTTCTGCTCGACATGCGGCATTGCTGGCGGGGGATTCTTCAGCAGCAGCTGCTGCCGCTGCTACTGCGGGAGCAGCAGAGTATGGGAGTGCAGCAGACGTTGCATGCACGGGTTTGGGTGCGTCTATTGCTAGTGTGTGGGGTGTATCTTTGCCTTCTCCCTTCTCCTTCGGTCTTTCTCCTTTTGCTGATGTTTGCCCCCTCAGTATGAGGGAGTTATTCGTGCTGCCTCCCTCTCTTAAGGAAACAGACCCCATTCTGCAGCACCAGCAGCAGAAGCTACCATCGCTGCGCTTGGAAGCTTGGGATCAGAGGCTGCTGAGCCCGTGGCAGCCAAACAGCAACAGCAGCAGTGGCAATGGGCCACAGCTGTCTGTACAACTGCTCTTCGTGCGTCTGCGCTCGTTGCGTTTGATGCTGCTGCCAACATCGCTCTCAGCTAAAACAAAGCATAAGAAGCGGCGAGCAGCAGCACCAGCAGCAGAGTCAACAGGGAGCGGATGGTGGGGAAGGCACGCACATGTCTCGGAACAGCAGGAGCAGGAGCAGGAAGAGGAGGAGGAGGAGGAGGAACAGCAGCAGCAGCAGCAGGAGACACTGAGGGAGGTGGAGGCAGGCAAGGTGTATGGTGTGCGTGTTGAAGGTCTTGATGACGACGGCCTCCCCTTCGACCCGAGACTCTTGGCTGCTGTCCGCCTCTCTCTCATTGCTACTGCAGCAGAAGAGAACAGTAGCAGCAGCAGCAGCAGCAACGCCCAGGGGAGAGGCAGAATCTACCTCACACCAGCAGGAGAATACCTGCAGCAGAAGCAGCAGCAGCAGCAGGACGACGACACATTGGGCTTCTTTGGGGTGCATGCGTCTATCTCCGATACCACAGGAGCCCCTCTTGCCGCTGCTGTCTATGGCTCATCGCCAGCCGGAGCAGGAGCAGCAGCAGCAGACTTGGATGCTCCTGAGGACTGGAGGCGGCTGTCTTTGCTGTCAGCAGGAGAGAGAAATCGTTTTCATTTCTTCCTTGCAGCATCAGAAATGCGTGGTTCCTTCGTCTTGCATGCAGAGGCTCTTTCTGCCCTCCCTCAAGGTGCTGCAGCAGCAGGTAGTGCAGCAGGTAGTGCAGCAGCAGCAGCAAAGGTTTCTACTCGGCTGACAGTGCGGGTTCATCCGCCGCTGCAGTTGAGCCCCTCAGAGTTGGTGCTGCTGCCGGGCGGCCATTCCTTTGAGCTTACACTACAGGGAGGCCCAGAGGAGCTGCATCTAGACACACCAAGCAGCAGCAGCAGTGACGCCAGCAGCAGCAGCAGCAGCAGTGACCGCAAGGGAGGCCACGTGCGGCGGTTTGCTGTTGAGGATGAGAGAGTAGCGCGGATGTCTAAGGCCTTTCCTAGTTTGCTGCTGACGGGAGAAGAGGGAGAGACAACAATTACAGCTCTGCTGCAGCAGCAGACCAGCAGCAAGCCCACAGCAGCAGCAAGTATGC